>NC_027755.1:7098789-7172002 GCF_000695525.1 Brassica oleracea var. oleracea
CACACCAAGAGAGTATCCAGTCATTCCTTTGTTGGATAGCATCAGAGAAATGCTGACCCGTTGGTTCTTCTAATGCCGCACACGAAGCAGGAAGCACACAAAACCATTAACTATTGCCATCGAGAAAAAGATAGACAGACGGATTAATAAGGGTAAAACGTTTCTGGTGCAGCCAGTTGACGAGTACCCTTTTTTGGTTCGCAGAGATACAATTGACTGCCTGGTTGATTTGGACAGAAGAACCTCCTCATGTGGGAAATACGACCTACTGAAAATCCCATGTAGACACGCAATCAAGGCTGGTTTAACTGTTGGTCGAGCCCCATCCTCCCTAACGGATGACATGTACACGACTTCCACTTGGAGAACAACTTATCAAGAAACTATCAATCCAATAGGTGTTCCTGAGGATAGTGGGGTTGTTCCAGATGATGTTTGGAATGCTAATGTGGTACCTCCTGAATCAAGAAGAGGAGCATGAAGGAGAAGAAAGCGCATATACGAGATGGTTGAAGACAAACTCCGTTCATCGCAAGGAGCTCAAGAAAAAAAGAGGCGCAGATGCAGTTGATGTGGCGAAGAGAATCATAACAGAGATACATGTGACAGAGCTATTCAGCCAGTTCGTTGTTTTGGATTTTCTTGGTTTTGATTAGCTTGTTTTTCATTATAGTGTTGGTTACTTGATTTACTTGTTTTGCTTGGTTTTGGATTTTATTGTTCTTCGTTATGGATATTAGACATCTTGTTATCTCTCTTGTATTTTTACTGCAATTTACTGCAACATTAATCTCTTTCGTACCCAATAAACTCAGACAAGAAGATTGTGAACTGAAGCAATAAACTGAGCTACTAGCTTTGAAACAACAGAAAACAAACGATAAGTATTAGATTGTGAACTGAAGCTGATAATAGTCAGCAACCGAAAGTAAACAAGAAGCCATCAAGTGTATTATAGTCGATCATAATGAAAACAATAATGCAAACTTAAGCTATTTTGAACCCATCAAACTCAGACAACAAGCAACCAATCACTGGAACTTGCTCAGACAGTAAGAGAAGTTTATATTCCTACGATTGCTCCCACAACAACCATAGCCACCGTCACAATCTGTAGCTTCTGTTTCATCTCCTGTGCAACTCTAGTAATCTCCAAGTTCACCTTCTCTTTGAGCTTTTCCGACATCTCAACTTCAACTCTAACAATCTCGAACTTCACTTTTTCCATAACCCTTTCTTCAAACTTCGTAATCTCTTGAGTAACTCTCTCATGTTTTGCATCTACCATCCGTATCTCGTCAATCAAAGCTTCATCAATCCATTTAAATAGATGATTCTCCGTTTTTCTCTATCGCAAAAGAAACCAAAAATCAGTCAGTATGGTTTTAACTGCAACACGAAATCGAAACATGGATTTACAGATTTGGCATCTCTGGAATCGTCGATACCTATTCTTCACCATCGATGAACCAAAAGTGGTTATACCCTCGCCACACCAACATCTTGTAGGCACACCATGATTAGAGATTCGAGGAAAATGAGCAGAAGAAATCGACGAACTGGTCATTGTGATTTCGTTTCGAGATTCACAGGATTTGCAGACAAAGAACCCTAATCCCCTTTTCTCTCAGCTTTATTTTCTTAAGTTTCGACAAATGAAAAGAAAATCACGTGTTTGGGGGTGTGTGGATCCGGGTTTAGGGTCGGGTTTTAAGAACTTTCGGGTGGGCCTAGTGGGTATAAACCATAAACGGTTATACTCTATAACCCTTATATTGGCTGCTAAAATACTACACCCTAATACACTAAAATCGACATCTGAGAACTATAGTAGACAAAATTTGAAAATACTAATTTCTATAACTATAACTTAATAATCTATAAAATAGTCATGTTAATATACTTAATTCTAAATTTTTAAACAAAAAATTCTTATTCATTCTTGATGTGATTTAGGGTATTGTATTTGAACCCTATCTATTTTAAAATGATATGAATCCAAGCTAATTTAGGGTTTAGGGTATGAATCATAGTTACTTTAGGTTCTAGGGTATGAATCATAGCTAATTTAGGGTTTAGGGTATGAATCATAGTTACTTTAGGTTCTAGGGTATGAATCATAGCTAATTTAGGGTTTAGGGTATACACCCTATGTGATTTATTTCCTAAAAGTAATTCACAAAACAGTAAAATAGTAGCAAAGCAATAATTCCATAACAATAAGAGTAATGTAAGAATCAAATAACCATGTCTTAAACCCAAAGATAAAACAAACTAGAAATCTAAGAGCATCAAGCAAAAACATCATAAACTCAATCGAGGTCAACAGGTTTCACCGGAGCACGCTTTGGAGGCTTAAATGTGGACATCTGATACTGCAAGACCTCATCATTTGCTTCTTCCCAAAGATCATACGCTATCTTGTGTCGGGCTTCTTTGATGCTCTCGTCATTCACCAAAGAGAAATCTAAGCCAAGTAGATGGCACTCTATGAACTTCAACGAATAAGCACCACAATCATTACCACTCATGTTTAGGCCGCGCATGGGGACATATGAAACAGTATACTGTTTCACATTGAAATCTTTCTTCCTCTCTGGCGACTGGACAGCTTTGACGATTCGTGGAATGAGGACGACAAAAGCTTCCACGACCCTGTTGTTCTTCTTACCCCCACAATCGAAGACATCAACTGTCCGGTTCACAAGATTGACGCAAATAGAGATCCAGTGGATTTGGTTAACACAGATAGGAATGTAGAGACGATCGACATCAACGCTCCATACTGAACATGTGCTTCCATGATATGGAAGCTCGCCTCTTCCATACTCGAGAAAATTGTCGTCGATTTTGTACCCTCTCCTGTTTCCATCAAACTTCCCATAGGCCGTGATAATCTGATTACTGAACATACAGTTCGACTCGGTCTGGCCTCAACCGACGCAATGAGGTTTTTTCCCGAAACAAATACATCATGGCGTCCATATCCTGAAAAAGACAATTCAATTTTGTTTAGGAATGAGAACCAACAACAAAAATCAATCTGCAAAATATTTCTGAGCTAAACTCACAAAGTTCTTCAACCAAATATTAGGCCCAATAATCCGCGAGGCTAACTCTGCATCAAATGTAGATGGCCCAATCTGAAGTACTCTGTAAAGAGAAAGCATTGGTGTGATGTTATTTATGAGTTGGATTTGAAAAAAAAATAAGTAAAACAATTCAAATAACTTACGCGGGATTCAAGGTCCATTCAATTAGTTTGGCCCATTTCTCTTCTGGAAGGAAAACCAATTCGTAGTCTTTGGCTTTGCAACGGACTTCTAGATCATCACTATCAATCAAGAATGGTGTTTTGAAGATCTCTGGCCGAAAAGAAGTCATTGGCGTAGTGAAAGCAGAAGGTTCTTCGGACTGCTTGTCTTGAGATGGATCAAAAACGTCAACATTTGACTCTTGTGTAAGGTTGCCCATTGTCTTCTGTAAATGCTCTTGGGTCCCTACATTGACATCTCAGGTGCTAAATAAGCTGCCAAACACATCAGACAATTCTGCATCCTGGTTATAAAACACAAAACATGACATTAATAATTTTTAAAGAAATATTTTACAAAGCAAGACATCCATCCTTACAATAATATTACACACATGATCCAAAACATCATCCTTACATAAATATTACACACATCAAAGATAACAACATCCTTACAATAATATTACAAACCGCAAGAACATCAACCGAGGACATGAAAAAGAACAGCAACCGAAGACATGAAAAATGATCTACTTCTTGTTTACCTTTGTCTGAGACCTTGTCCTCGCAGTATTCGCAGGACCACCAGTGTGAGCAGTCGCAGAAGCTCGACTGCGAGAAGGAGCAGAAGCTGCACTGCGAGAAGGAGCAAGACCACGAGTAGAAACCGAAGCAGGAGCTTCGGTAGAAGCTGGAGTAGGAGCAGGAGCACGAGCAGAAACCGAAGGAGGTGCTTCAGTGGGAGCCGGAGCATTAGCAGCAGCAGCAGAAGGAGTCCAAAACGGATCAGCACCACGAGTCTGAGTATTAGCAGGCGCACCACCCTGAGTCTGAGATGAAAGGATCTTCTCCTCTAATTTGATAAAGCGGTCTTCAATAAACTCGCGTACCTCGAGCCTTAAGGCAGTAAAAGAAGAGTTAAACATACTCTGGATATAGGACTTCATTTCCTCTTCAAGATCTCTATATTTCTCGGTTGATCTTTGGTAAAGTAACCTCTTCTTCCTCGACTCCGCACCAGTATCCCGAAACCTGTTCTTCCTCTTCTTAGCAGGAGACACACGGGTGCTTTCTATTCCGTCTTCAATTTCAGTATCACTTGTCTCTACAGCCACTTCTTCATCTAAACCATCTTCCTCAGAACTGTACTGAAATGGTTTTATTGTTTCCTTATAAGCCCAAACATGCTTACTCCAGTCATACTTATTTCGCTGCATGTCTATGATTAGATCAACTCTTTCATCCTTCATCTCACAGGGTCGAGCAAACTCAGCATCAATAATCACGTCTTTGAAATTTCCAGATGTAGAAATGCATGGAAACACATCTCCCTACAAAAAATAAACAATTTAAAAAAAGGTTAAAGACACAACAATTTAAGAACTATGGACATCAATAACATCAATTAAAGGAAACAGAACTTACGGTGGATGCAAAATTAGACTCTATGCTAATAATATCCTCATAGGAAATCTTAGCTGATCCTTTCCAATTCCAAAACCTCATGGTAGTTACGCCTTCTCTCAGTTTCTGACCTAAAAGAGACTCAATGTCTGGAACAGCCTCCATCAACCAAATCTGAAGTGCATACGAGAATCCATCTACGACATAACTGTTTTACGTCTTCACTTTATCCCTAGCTTTGATAATGGAACTCACCAGCATATCAAAAGAGTGAAGACTCCATGGATATTTCCTCATCTTCTAGAAATCCATCACCAGCTTGACGTACTTGTGTGGGATCCACACCTTCTCATCCTTCGCCATAAGAATACCAGCAATCACACACAAATACACCAACCTCAGCCTATGAACACGAGACCAAGTATTACCCAACTTCACATGCACCTTCCTGATTTGCTGTACCAAAATATTTTTTTGTCTCCTTAGCAACTTACTCCAAAACCCTCCATCATATTCCCAGTCATCAATCTCCAAGTCAGGCTCATCTTTGTATTTCAGACCTGTGATCGCATAGAATTCTTGCATTGAAAATCTGAGAGGCCTCCTAGCATAATGGAACCACAACTCATAACGCTATGCGGTCAGAAGCTGCTTACAAACGAAGGTGTGGATCGCTCTTGCCGAAAACTGAATCTTGTGTACATATATGGCCACAACCTGAGCAAATAGCGGATCCTCCGACACTTCTTTGTACTCGTCTGGACAGTACTTCTCCACCTTCTCAAGTATGGAAGTTCGACAACTGTTGTTAACCTTCTCAACTTGTGTTTCAGTTCCGTCTTTGAATAAGCATTTAGGCAACTGATCAATCGTCATACCTGTGAACAATGAAAGAAACACAATCACTACAGTCAATATTCATAAAACAAATGCATCATAATACAAGTCACAAGATAAAACAACAGCTACAAGAGATCGGTTCCCACAAAAACAATTTAACCAAAACTCAAAAAAGAAGGAAACTTTGATAAGATTGAAGCCTAAATAATTCACAGAAACAAAAATCGAAACCTATGACAGTCAAAATCGCTCTTAAAAAGACTCAAGTAAAAGATACAAAGACATGCAAAAAATTCATAAACAAACCTGAGGAAAATCGATTGGTTTGCTTGAAACTATGGCTGAGAGAGTAAGAGCAGAGTGGTGAGGCACGTGTTCAGTTATCGGCGAGGTACGAGCTTCAGTGGTCTTCAGCGACTTACTTGAGAACGAGTCGCGAAGTGAGACGAGGTCTCTGAGACTTCGATTGAGAAGAAGAAGAACACCGGCGGTGTATTACCGGCCAGAAGGACACCGGCGACGGCGAGATCCCCTTTTGGAGCACTTCAAATCGTCTTTTCTCTCTATCGCCAAAGGAGAAGGCAACAATTAGGGTTCGTCGGGCTTTGTCAATTTTTCCCCTTTTGTATTTCTTTTTTTTATTTATTTATTTTTTTAATAATTAAATTAACAAAAAATTTTTTTTTTAAATAATTAATTAACAAAAAAGTTTAAAAGATTAGATTAGGGGTTTAATTGGGTTTACAGAAAAAATTATTGCATTGAGATAACTTATAATTCATATTGGCAAATGGACAATCTACTTGTTTTTTTTTCCATATTTCCAATTTTCCAAAAAAAAAAAAAAGATATTCAAAGGCAACAAAAGTACTATAGTTAACAATGTATTAAAAAAATTTGTTAATTCTTTTGATATTTGAATTTTCAATAAATATTCAAAACTGTCCAGAATTGGTTTTTATGGAGTACATAGACATGCTACAAAGAGAAACGAAACGATCAAGGTCACATGGACACTAGGAAACACTTCCCAAATATTTTTTGATGTTTAAGTCCAAAATGATCGAGATAAATGTTTTTTTTTTTTTTGTCATCGAGATAAATGTTTTTAAAATATGATATTAGTTGTCGTAAAGCTTTGAATAAGAACTCACAAGTTAACAAGAACAATCTCTTTATTGCTTAAGAAAACTAGCTCAAAAACTTAAGCCTCTCACAATCACAATATATCATTCGGCATTTATATATAGATGCATACAATCCTAATCCTATAAGTAATCTCATAAATATATATTTCCTAATCTCATCATCATTATCTCTTTATAATCTTAATTCAACTAGGATTAGAATTGCTTCTCTCTCAAGCTTCTTTCAAGCTTATTCCAACAGTCTCCCCTCTAAATTTGAAGTATTTTTTCTTCACATCATGAACTCTGATGAGTTCCCTCATCTCTCTGTATTTGATTCTCGCAAGAGCTTTCGTCAGAATTTCCGCTTTTTGTTCATTACCAGGAACATGTTCGACTTTGATAGCCTTTCTCAGCACACTCTCTAATGAAATGATACAATGTGTGTATATGCTTGCTTCGACCATGAAACACCGGGTTTCTCGTGAGAGCTATAGCTGACTGGTTATCGATCCGTATCACCACTTTTTCACTCGAAATACCCATAATCTTCGCAAACAAATCTTGGAGCCAAATCGCCTGTCTCGCCGCTTCAATCCCTGCCATGAACTCGGCTTCACATGAAGACAACGCGACCGTATCTTGCTTTTGAGAGCACCAAGTTATAGGGCTTTTGCCAAGGTAGAATATGTGACATGTCGTACTCCTTCCATCATCTGGTCTACGTTGTAACTGTTGTCGCTGTAGCCAATTAGTTTCCTTGTGTGTGAAACTGATCGTTCAAACGCCAGGCCATACGATGCACTTCCCTTTAAATACCTAAAACATTGCTTCAACGCCACGCCATGTGATTCTTTAGGACTTTGCGTGTATCTGCTTAGGACTCCCACACAGTATGATAGATCAGTTCTCGTGTGAAGCAAATATCGAAAACAACCCACTGTCTTTCTGTAACTTGTTGCTTCAATCTCTCTCTCCTGCTCCGATTTTGCCAATTTAAGACCAGCATCCACTGGTATCTGCACTGGATTACTATCCTTCATACCCGTTTCCTCTAATATCTTTAAAGCGTATCGATGCTGATTAAGAGTTATTCCCTTGTCATGTTGACAAACTTCGATCCCAAGATAATAAGATAGTTTACCCAAGTCACTCATCTCACAATTTCTTCCCATCTCCCTCTTGAACTCGTCTATGGTCTTCATGCTTGTCCCTGTAATAAACAAATCATCTACATAAATTGCGATGATAAGGAGATATCCACTCACGGTTTTGTGATAAACAGATGGCTCCTTTAGGCAGCGAATGAAGTTTTCTCGAACATGATTTTGTTTAGCTTATCATTCCAAGCCTTGGTGCTTGTTTTAAACTATATAAAACCTTCTTTAATCTGTATACCTTGCCTTCGTGTCCTCCTATCTCCAACCCTTCAAGTTGCGTAACGTACAGGGTCTCCTTCAACTCACCATGCAAAAAATCAGTTTTAACATCTAGATGATGTATCTCCCAACTATGAGAAGCTGCAAGACTGATCAGCAATTGAATCGTTTCTATTCTCGCAACATGAGAAAACACCTCATCGTAATCAACTCCATATTGAGGTACATAACCCTTAGCCACAAGTCGGGCCTTGTACTTGTTGATGCTTCCGTCGGAGTTCCTTTTAAGCTTAAATATCCACTTCAAGCTTATTGGCTTTACTCCCTGTAGTAAATCTACTAGAGTCCAACACTCGAGTTTGGTAATGGAATATATCCCATCTTCGCATGCTCGTATCCACTCTTTGCATTATTTTGCCTCCTCAAAATCATACGGTTCGTTGTCTACACACATCAACAACCGTTCTCCAGCTTCTTCAGCAAACAAACGGTATGCTTTGGATCCTGGTTCTGTCCCAAGATGGACTAGCATTCGAGTCTATCATCTAACTTTTTCAGTAGTTTGGAATCTACCTTTGCATATCCTATGCAACCAAAAACTCTTAGATGACTGACGTTAGGCTTTCTTCCATGATAGACTTCGTATGGTGTCCGATCTTTGATTGCTCGCGTAGCTATTCTGTTCAGAAGATAGGTGGAATGTTTGATAGCCTCTCCCCACAGCCTGTTAGGAACCGACATATGCTTCATAATGCTTCTGGCCATCTCCATTAAGGTTCTATTACGTCTCTCCACCACTCCGTTCTGCTGTGGTGTATACGGAGCAGTAAGATGACGTTTAATTCCAGAGTCATTGCAGAACATGTTGAACTCTTGTGAAATAAATTCTCTTCCACGATCAGTTCTGAGAGTTTGAATATGTTCTCCTGTCTCTTGATCCACTAGACTCTTGAATAATTTAAACCTTCTGAACGCATCTCCTTTTTCTTTACATAGTATGGTCCACATGTATCTCGAGTAGTCATCTATAAGCACGAATACATATTTGTTTCATGCGTTGTACTTGGGTTGACTGGACCACATAAGTCTTCGTGAATCAACTAAAGTTTCTTAGTAGCTCTATACATTGTGGACTACGGAAACAATTGTCTTGCTTGCTTTCCCAATAGACATGATCCATACACTTTCTTCTCGATGTCAAACTTCGGCACCCCTATGACCAGCTCTCGTTGCACCATATACCTCATTGTTTCCAGATTTATGTGACCCAATCTTGCATGCCACTTGGTTGAGTCGCTTGTTGTTGTAGACAAAAGCGATAAGTCCTCTTTGATCCCCATACACACATTATATAATCTTTTTTTTATCTTACCGCTTTAGCAATAAGTTTCCCATCACGGTCATGCATTATAAGATGCCCTCCCTTCATTCTTATGTTGCATCCTGCTTGAGTTGCTTGTCCAAGACTGTTTATATTGCTCTTAAGATTGGGAATGAAGTAAACATCTGTGATCTTTCTCGGCTCTCTGTTTCTGTCTATGAATTCGATTGATCCTTTCCTTTTGATATCGATCCTGGAATCATCTCCAAACCTTACTTTTCCACTAACTGAATCATCGACAGAAACAAAATATCTACGATCACCACTCATGTGATTACTAGCCCCGTTATCAAGATACCAGATGTTGTCATCACCGTCTCTTCTTTCATAGTTGTTTGGTACAATCTTTTCTTCATTTAGGTATACTATCTCATGCATCATCAATTCATCTGCCTCTTGTGTTGACATGTTGTCATTTTCTTGTGTTTCTTGTAGCTTAAGCAACCAATCTGGACAGTCGTATGCAACATGTCTTGTTTTATCGCATCTAAAACATGTAAGTCTTGATGCATCTCTTGCTCCATTGAACCAACCACGACCACGTCCTCTGTTATAGAACCACCCTCCATGACCTCTGCCTGTATAATTGTTGTTGTAGTCGTGTGTTTGGTATTGTTGAGGTTCACCGTTTGCATACATAAGCTTACTTTGATCTTCTTGATTATCTTCTTCTTCGTAGACATGCTCCTCATAAGCTTTTAGACGTCTTATAATATCCTCAAAGCTTGTGTTTTTGAGGTCTAGGACTTGTTCCAAAGAAGCCACAATATGTATATACTTCTTGCGAGGTAGACACTTAAGAAGCTTTTTAACAAGCTTCGCTTCTTTGATCTCTTCTCCTAGTGCCATTGATTTTGATAATATCTCTGATAATTTTTACGAACGAATTTGTCAATTGTCTCTGTCTCTTTCACCGTAAGACGATCAAAATCTGCCATTAACGTATGTAACCTTGCATCTTTGACACGCTCAGCTCCCACATGTCTGGTTCGAATCGCATCCCATACCTTCTTCGCGGTGTCGAACTCTCCAACTTGTAATATCAGTGCCTCTGGTATCGACTGAAATATGAGCGCCATAGCCATATTACTCTTCTCATTGTCTTGAACCTCAGCTTCGACAACTTCCCATACCGTATGCACTTTGAGTAGAATTTTCATTCTCATGGCCCATACGGTATAGTTAGTTGACGTAAGAACATGCCACTTGATTGACGATGAACCACCTCCATCCTTCGGCTTTGCGACCACAATATCAACCTGGCTCTGATACCCAATATTGTCGTAAAGCTTTGATTATGAACTCACAAGTTAACAAGAGCAATCTCTTTATTGCTTAAGAAAACTAGCTCAAAAACTTAAGCCTCTCACAATCACAATATATCATCTCGGCATCTTTATATATAGATGCATACAATCCTAATCCTATAAGTAATCTCATAAATAGATATTTCCTAATCTCATCATCATTATCTCTTTATAATCTTAATTCAACTAGGATTAGAATTGCTTCTCTCTCAAGCTTCTTTCAAGCTTACTCTAACAAAGCTTACTCTAACAGTATTTGCATTATATGTTACATGCTTGTGTGTTTAAAGTATTTTTTCTGTGTGTGTTAAAGTATTTCATAGTGTTTTTTTCTCGAGAAAGTTATTGTAATCCGAGAAACGATGCTATGGCTTATTTCACCTGAGTTCAGTAATATCTGAAATATATAGCATATGGGCCAGTTCTTGCAATAACTAGGATGTATTGTAAGCTTGTTTGGAAAATTAGAAAACATTTCTTTGTGCCTAATGAAATAATACTACAACTAGATTTTGATCTGCGCTTAGAAAGCACATGTTTATTTTTGAAATTAAATAATTTCTTCTTATATAATTTCTATATAAGATAATGTATAGGTTTGAGTAAATTTACCCGGGTGCACTGAACCGTACCAAACTGAAAAAAAAAACAAAATTAAGCTGATTTTCTTAATAACCGAGCATATTCTATATATTTGGAACCGAAAATAGAAACCGAACTGAGAACCAAATGAGTACTTAAATTTTTAAAATAAAAGTTATATACTTACAAATATTAATTATGTTTAATTTCTAAATAACCAAATATCCTAAAAATGCTATTTATAAACCAAATTATGCAAAAGAAAAAAAATTAATGACTCGAATATTGTTTATTCAAATAATTAATAGTTAATTATTTATCCTATATTTTTTTTCCAAACAACCTAAACTACCCGATTTAAAGCGCAAGATATTTTACATTTGTGAAAATTCAATAAAACGTATCATATGCAATGTTTGAATTTATAAAGTAAATAAACATGTTCTATTTAAACCAGTATTTTTTTACTAATTACATTTAAATCTCCAATCCGTTTAGACCCATTTTATATTTTTATGATACTATTAATCATTTAGTTCATATATAAAAATGTAAGATCAAATCTTAATAATTGATTGCATGTAATTAATTAAATTAATGTTTTATAGTTGAATGGTTGACATTAAAGCTTTTAGTTTCCAATTCACGTAAAAATGAAAAAAAATTGTTATACACTAGAGGATTTTCCATTACAACATATATTAAACATAACTAACCATTGGAAATTTTATACTATTAATAGAACTATATATGTGGCAATGATCACAACATGTGTAAACATGTTTGAATAATTTGTAATATATTCATAGGGATTTATTGTTACTATAATTATATAATTGATTATGGGAGAATAATAAATGAGTTCATTTAAATTATGTAAAGTATTTATATAGTTAGAGAAATATAAAGTACGACCAAAAAAATAGTTATAAATCAAATAAACTGGTCCAACAATTTTATTTAAGTAGATTTTTTAAAAATTCTTCTCTTTTGATAGTATAAATGGTTTATGTTAATGTATTTGTTAGACAACGAAAGAAATAAGTTTTAAATAGTAGTTAGGTAAGCTTTTTTTTGTGTGGTCGAAGTAGTTAGGTAAGCTATGAAGAAGACATTTAAATTCCTAGCGTCCGTTCCGTGATGAAAGAACATAAAATTTTCTTAAAGGCTAATACGTCAAATGAGGACATGAGTCATGGCCAAGATGATCACGTTGTATGTGATCTATTATTATATTTCGTTTTTTTGGTCGGTTTATGTCCGTTCTAAGAAATTATTTGTATTAGTAATAGATATATGACAAAAGAACGACCGCTAGATAAAGAAAAATTAGTTAAACCCATTTAAATTGTATTAGTGGTCGTTGAGGGTAAAGAAAAATTAGTTAAACCCATTTAAATTGTATTAGTGGTCGTTGAGGGTAAAGAAAAATTAGTTAAACCCATTTAAATTGTATTAGTGGTCGTTGACAGAGGGTTTGGTGATTTAGGCAACCAACCTTTCATGTTCTTCTTTTTTTTCTTATGTTCTTCATGCTTGGTTATTATTTGTTATGTATTATTGTGTACCCTTTACACTTACTAGATTATCATGTACTTTGGACCAACATCTATTCATTTTACATCCATAATATCAGATAAGAAAATACTTGTTTCAATGTTTTTGTTTTCTCTTTTCTTTTTCTTACGTCTTTCATTTATTAGATCATATTTTGGATTAATATCAGTTTTGCTTCCATCATATGAAATCTGCGCAAGTCCTATAACATCAGTTCATTGCTTGTTAGTTACCAATCTTTCATCAACCTTATACTAGAACTAGCACATAATATTCCATAGCCATATTTTATGTAAAAAATAAAACATATCACTATATCTAGAGATTATTATTTCCTTACATTACATTTATTAAAAATACAACATTTCATCAATTTAATATTATAAAGTTTAGGTAATATATATATATATATATATATATTAAAAATGTTTTGTATGTGGCATATACTCCCTCCATTTCGAAATTATTCACGTTTTAGAAAAAAATGTTTCAAAAAGATACATTCTTACTGCATTATTTATTTGTAAATTGTAAGCTTCAAATAAATTAATTGTGTTTATTGAGTTTTGATTGGCTAAAAATTGAAAGAATTATTTAATCACAAAATAATACATTATAATAAAAATTTAATATATTTTTCTAATTTGTGTAAAATTTTCAAAATATGCATTTTGAAAAAGAGAGAGTAATATTAAAGTTCTTTCTTATAATTTAATTTTGAAACCTCTTTGTCGGGTTATTCAACTAGACCAAAAACGTTCAGCTTGAAATGCTTGTTGACATTATTTTTTTTATAAAAATTTTAGTGGATTTTTATTAACATTGAGTATGACAGATCTGTAAAAAGGTTAAGACTAATCCTCAAGTGGAGGTGCATCATACATATAAATTTTTTTTTTCAAGTATTCAAATGGATTATATACAATAGGTACATATTCATGTGTCTATATAATAGAATGTAGTGGTATGCAGTACTTTCAAACCCAAATTACTTAGCAATCCAAAGCTCGCCGGCCACTACACCCTTACCCATGGTTAAAAGTTCATAGTTCACGTTTATGTTTTAGTTTTGACCACTGAAACTATTCACCTATGAACTTTTTCAAAATAGAAAAGTCTACCGTTTATGTTTTAGTTTTGACCACTGAAATTATTCACCTATGAACTTTTTCTAAATAGAAAAGTCTACCATATGAAATATAAAAGATTTTTTTTAAATCATTAATAAACTATTCTATTACTCAAGTTTGAGATAGTTTGGGAAGCCAGACCGGAATAGAACAACCAACAAAAATTAAACGATAGAAATTACGAGCAATTATGACTTAACCATCTGCGGTCCGATTATGCTCTCTTGGTATATAGGAGATCTTGAAGTTTGGCAATCGTCTCTTTAATGCTAGCTCCCATAGCTCCACATGAAATATAAAGTTAGATGAGGTGATTCCGACGATGCATACATGTAAAAGAGCAAATATTCTCAATATTGTTTACTTGGTTTATTTACGTAAGAATAAATATACAATTGTCAAAAAGGAAAAATCTGTCTCTTCATTCTATTTGATTATATTTATATTTGTGAAATAAGTTTAATTCACTCGTTCACAAATAAGATAAAGTAATGGATTATGAATGAATGGGGTTGAGATGATTATTTATATTTGTGGAAATAAGTTTAATTCACTCGTTCACAAATAAGATAAATTAATGGATTATGAATGAATGGGGTTGAGATATGGTTGGGAGTTAGGTAAGGGTTGCATGTATAATCCACCTTTCTCATTCCTTCCTCATTTCTTGCAATAAAATTTAATAGATCATCGTTGACCTGTGTCAAATTAAAAAAAATATTATTACTTCATCTCGAATAAAATAATCCAATAAAAGCTAGTCTACAAAAAAAAAAAAAAATCTAACAGTATATGCATTTTCAACAATACAATATAACTTTTTAACACAATTTATATAAATAATTACATTTTAAGTAATAAATAGTTAGAAAATTTTCTGTAGCAACACTAGAAATTTAAAATTCTTCCAAAATTTGTCTACTTATACCACTGCAATTTTGCCGATGTACTCAAACATTGCAATAAACAGTGATATTCTCTCCAAAAACTCGGTAAGAATAATAAAAAGCTTAGCTAAACAATGGCTGCAAAAACAATATAAACTAGATCTTGATCCGCACAACCGGTCGAGTGTTATTTTTAATTTTATATGTATATATATATATTTATTTTAGATTATTAGTGGTATACATATTGACATGTATACCAATAGCTGCAAAAACAATATAAATAGGTCAAAACACGTCCATGTGTAATCTTGTAATTTGTAGAAACTTCTAGGCCAAACTTGATTCTAGAAATAGAGTCGGCCCACATACTCGTGTCAGTGTCGATCTTCACTCAGGACAGAGTGTCGATCGACACTCCTTCAAATCTCGGCCATGACTTTTGTTTTTCTGCACAGCTACATGTTTCCTCATCTTTAAGCTCCAAATGGCTACATGATCTCCACAATACTCCAAAACGTACATAGATCTGAAAAAACTCTAAAATATACTCGAAACATAATATATAGATTCTAAGATGACTTATACTATGGCTCAAAAAGTGGTAAAAGCCATAATATATCACTTGTGTAGGCCTATTTCTGCTTTAGTCGTATACCATTTGCATCTTTTCGTGGGTGGGCCACTATGCAAGGATATAGGGTTTGCCATGATCAGGAACATGTTGATCCCCAACTGAGGGGTACGTAGGCAATCCCTAATGAAGGATGCAACTATAAATCCAAATACATTTCATGGTGCCATGACTCAGAGCCCAGAAGACATCTTTGGAAGCAGGAACCATCAACTAGAGCAGGCAGACCATGCGGTCGTCACTATAGACAAGCATCTCCTGCCTTATGATCCATCTTTCATGCTGCTATCAAGACATTGACGACATATACTGACTCATACCCATATGGCGGTAGTCTAAATGCATGATCTTTTGATTTATCAACAACTGAAGCAAGAGAAACCACTACGACAACTTGTCTCCTTCTTCCTATCATTCCGTAAAGCTAAGCATGAATCACTTGAAAAAAAATACCCTAACAGTGTGCATCTCAGTGATCTTCCTTTGCATGGCTGTGAACTTGGCTTGTAACTCGGTTTCAACCATGGTGATCAAAGGTTGCTCGATATGCTCACTTTCTGTCATCATCACATAGTCGTGGCTACCCCCTCCTTCTAGAGCCTAACTATTAGGGTAACTTTAAGTAGGGTTCTTCATGATGCTACGAAACATGAAGCAAATAGTATATAAGGACAAGAGTCAAATATCAAAATTATTGTATTTTTATATCAATATAGTTGGAACTATAACGTTTAGGTATACTAACCCTAGTTATATCTGCCTAACTCTGTAGTCAAAGTTTTAAATAATCGATCCCTTGTTCCAGGGTTTGTGAAACCCTTTTATAGGTCGTCATTAGTGTTAGGTCAGATGCTTCCATATTTTGAAATATTGAAACAAAAGAAGTTTTCCATTTTAACCGTCGGCATGGAAAAAATCCGGTCCAGGAGTCGGACAATCGCTTAGGCAGGAGAAGAAAGTTGGTGTCCTACTCTTAAGAAGGAGAAATGACTTCTTTCATAATTTTAATAGTGCAATTGGTTAAAGTTCAGTTATTTAGTGGATCACAAAGGCTAACCCGACTTTGGGGGTAGTGTACCCCCAAAACAATCAAGACATAGTAAACGCAGTGTTTTGGTTGTGTTTAGAAAGGATCATCAGGGAGATCCAATTACTATAAATGAGAAACCAAAGGCGGAGACGGTGTCGTCTAGACTCAGAAATCGAAGCACTTATCTAGTCTATAAAGCTTATATATGCTCCCATATTCGATAGTTCAAGCTTTCGGTACATACTTCTAGGAGATAATTCAAAATTCCAAGTCTATGGTATATATGTTCACGAAGCTCAAGGAAGTAGCAAAGCTAAAAGAACATTTTCAAGACTTCACAATTAGATATGTTCTCGTCTAAACAAATCTACAGTGTATGTCTTAGCTATGAGGGTTAGATCTTTCCACAAAATATTATATTTGTTGGTTGTTTTCTTTCGATTTTATTAGTGAGACACCATCTAAAATTTGAGTAATACAATAATTGTTTGACGCAAAAAAAAATATAAAATATAAGACTATAAATATTATATACTCAATAAAAAACTATTAGACTATCATTTGTTTGATCTTCAAAAATACTATGTATGCATTGGATGGAGTTTTAATTCTATTTTTTCCAGTGACTATGTTATTTATAAATTATAACAGAGACTCATATCCTTGGATAATTTTATATATTTGGAAAGCGAGGAATGATAAGATATTCGAAGGTATAGATATGGACCATTTGGAGTTAGTCAGATATGCAGAGAGTGAATGTCAGACATGGTACAATGCAAATGATTCTATACCTGCTCCCCCACATGCACAAATTGTTGAAGTCACACAAGCCTTAAGCGTGGAGAATATTTGTACGGTGGATGGTTCATGGACCTCTACGGATCAATTCAGTGGAATTAGATGGGTATGGAAGGATGACAGAGGGAAGATCCAACTAATGGGGACAAGGAACTTAAGGAGGCATGAGACACCAATACACTCTGAACTGGAAGCATTAAGATGGGCATTGGAGAGCATGCTACATCACTCGACATGTCAGAGATTTGAGACGGATTGCAAGGATCTGATTGCAATGGTAGCGGATCCACAAGCATGGCCAAATTTCTCAATCGAGCTGGAGGTCATTCAACTTCTCAAGTTGTGTTTTCCGGACTTCAAAATTGAATACTTTCCAAGGGTGCAAAATGAAATTGCTGACTCGCTAGCTAGAAATGCACGTTCTTTTCATAGATCTTTGTGCTTTATTGGTTGTTCTATCCCTAGTTAACCAGACCACCTCAAATTTGAGTAATAGAATAACCGTTTGTTGCAAAAAAAAAATAATAATGAAATAATGAAATCAAGATTTTATGGTTAGGGTTTAAAAAAACAAATTTAAGAATAGAAATGCAAAATTTGTTAGATGGAATGTCCCGAAATCTGCGGAAAACTAGATATGTATAGTATAAATCAATATAATAAATCACTAACAGAATTATGCTACATAATGGCAGTGATTTAATTTGATATCAAAATACTATACGGCTCATTTTCTGTTTAAAAAGAGGTTGAAATTTTTGTAGATTAAAAAAATAAATGTAATTATTATACTATATGTCGTGCACATCCAGCTTTATTCAGTATTTTGTTTGATACGGTTTCGTAGAAAAAAGATTGGATAGACGAAAAAAAAGTACTCAGAAAAGATAAATACGATGACTCTTGTATAAAGAGAAGTAAAAATATCGAGCAAATAAAAACAACTAACTAATTAAATTGTCTTGAAAAAGATAACAAATATCAATAATTTATTTCTTAACAATCCATTAAATAAAAACAGAAAAATGATTTCAACTAAATTAAATTGAAGGAAACAACATAAGCAAAAGTAGAAATTGTGACGATCCTAAGGAATAGCTTGGATATGGACAAGTTCGTGGCTCCAGATTTAGATGGTGACGGAGCAATTATTGCAGGTGACAAAGCAGTCATCGCTTGTGATGACTGTGATGAGTGAGTAATCGTTGGTGGTGAAGCAGTCCTAGCCGGTGATGTAATAACCGCCGGTGGTGAAGGATTAACAGACGGTGATGGAGTTGTAAACGTTGGTGGTGATGGAGTCGTAAACGTTGGTGGTGATGGAGCATTAACCGCTGGTGGTGACGAAGTTGTAACCGTTGGCGGTGATGGGGTCATAACCACAGGTGGTGATAGATTTGTAGGTGGTTCCGATGGAGAAACTGGAATATAACTTTATAGCATACAATATAAATAACTAAATTGAAAATAGAAAATCAAAGATACAAAAGTTAATGTTATATGTGAGATATCACGTTTATCGTCTTGTTCCCGCACTCTTTTTATATTGATCAGAATAACCAAGTGCAAGATGCTGAGAAAAAATAAAACATTTATATGATGTAAACTAACTCGTAGTTGTTCCTGGTGTTGAGATTGATGCAGTCGGACTTGATGCAACATCTGCAAAAATAAGTTAGAAAACAATAACTATCTGAATTCATTCAAAACTTAAACAGACAAATAATTAAAGGGCTAAAAGAATCAAAGAATAATACCACAATGAGGATTAATGAAAATATTGCAAATAGAAGGCATGGCAAGAGCTTTTCTATTAATTAACTCAAATCCCATGTCACGGCTGCTCTCCAATGCAATGCAGAGACAATTAGGATTATATTCAAGAACTGTTTTAACACCATCACAGCACGATTTAGTTGGACTACGATCCTTTGACCCGACTGTCAAGAAGGAAAGACAATCGAACATGCTGAAAATTACAGTAGCACAATCATTGTTTGATGGTTCAGATGATGGAGATAACACAGGCGTGCCTAACGGTGATAAAATAGGTGACTCTGACAACACAGGTGCATCTGATGGTGATACCAATGGTGACTCTGAAACCACAGGTGCATCTGACGGTGATACTAAAGGTGACTCTGAAACCAAAGGTGACTCTGACGGCGATAAAAACTCAGCTGCAACATACGAGTATAGTAGTAATACAATAAATAGAACAAACAATTTCTTCATTTTCTCTTCTCTTTGGAGTATTTGTTTAAAATGTTTTTTTTTGGGAGGAGTTAAACAAGAACAAAAAGAATCTGACGTCTATATATATTAACACCGATTGTGAAACATAATTATTTGTCACATTTTTATTGTTATATAAGTTAAGATTTTTATTTGATTTGGTATTATCTGTAGCTACTACGTGATTTTCTGTGTTAGGTAACTTCTAAAAATTAATATTACTTTCACTAGAGGCAATAATTTAAGTTATAAATTTATATATTTATAAAAGCTAAAACAAATAATAACAAATTTTCTCAGTCTTCTACTGCACTAAAAACTTCTAGTATCAGACCTCTATCAAATGTCTTGAATAGTTGTGTTTAACTCATTTTATTTTCAAATTTTTATTTTCAAATTTTTTTAATATTTTGTTTAAAAACTTAATCCCAAATCTCCACCCTTTAACTCTGAACCCTAAGGTTTAGATTAGTTAACTCTAGAGGTATAAGTGTATATTTACCTCTTTAATGAACACATTTTGGTTATTTTGATCATTAGATTCTATATTTGTGACAAAGTCTTTTTTTTAGTGCTATCATAAAGACAATTCATGTTATTATCTATGTAATATATAAGCAAAAGTTGAAAAAGTGTTTGGTCAGTCCTTGTACAAGAAAAAAAGCTCATCAACTATATCAACCATAATACCATATCACTTGAATTTTATTTTTTGTAGCTTAACTTCATTATCATGTTTAATAGTTGTATTGATCAATTGTTTTTAGGGGCCTTGTTTTTATAAGCCTTTGTTTCATCCTTTCATCTTATCTTTTATACAATTTCATTAGCATCTAATACTTTTTTGTTTGCTTTGTGCACATCATGATTAAAGTTTATTTTTACTTGAATTTTAGTTTTTACTAGTATTACAGCCCGGCGTAGCCGGGTCTAATTAACTTTTTTTTAAATTATTTAAACATTGTCATAATTTTTAATCAGAATAAACTTTTTTACAAAAATATTATATGAACAATGGCACATGATATTAGAAGTGTTGCATTAAAATAAAGCAGTTGAAAAAGTACAACAATAACTCATATTATTATAAGATGGTACATGCTTGTAGGATTTTTCAAAAATAAATAAAATATAAAATATAGTTAAATACTTTACTTGATTCATTAACTTATTAAATGATTTCTTCCATAATAACAAGACTTAGGGTATGAATGGTGACCAGAGAACAGCGATGAATAATGAATTCCCTAACGTTCCTAAATAATATCATCATTCACAAGGAATAATTTTTTATTCTCATTCCCTACCATTCTTTTTTTTGTAGAGAAATAAAAAACAAAAGTATTCCTTGTTAAATTTGAAAAAGAACAACCATTCATTTTCATTCCTGCAATTTTATTTCTTTACGTTCTTTTTCTATTAGTTCCTCTTGTTTCCAGAATGGTCACGAGTCGAACCCTTAATGTATCTTAATATATATATTAATTTGGTTTTGATGAATCAAATAAATTTACTATTACAATTTTTTACAGTTTAAAATGTGGATGTTATTGACATTTTATTTACTTTACCTAACATTTTTTTTTTGAAAAGCACACATTCAAAACAAAATTAACCCACATTGCATATTTTGTTGTTTGTTGAATTTATAAGATTAAAATTTACAACTTTAGTTATTTACAACTTTAGTTTGCTTTTTATAAAATTATAGTGAATTGTTATGTCTTGATGAAAAATTGCCATAGTCGACCTTGCAAAAATGTTATTGTCGAACTCAATTGCAGTTATGACTACTGAAAAAATATTGTTTTCAAGCTTCAGCAAAGGAAACATTAACCAATAAATCTAAATTTAGGAAGGAGAAATAGTAAAAAGTGGAAAACATGCAAACCTTATTCGTGAGGCCAAAGCTTGAGGTTTGTTCCTTTAGTAAAGTGGAAGATCACTGAGTGAGTGTAGGTTTATAAGCATTCCTCGAGAATAATTTTGTTTATGCTCCACCCCATCTCTCCAATCCGTGACCTTCATGACCTGTTTTAATTGATAAAGGAAGCTTCAAACTATACTGTAATGATCTAAAGTCAAGTATATTAAAAAAAAAAGAGAATAATATTCAAAATCATCAGTAGTTTCAATTTCTTCAGAAATGACCATACCAGTATCAATCTTTTCCTAATGTAATTTAAAACTCCACTACCACAATCCACTTGATGCTTTGAAAGTGGTTCAAAGACAACTTTATTCGACCCTTGCTATCTAAAATCTTGTCGTGATGAACTTTACAGTAAAAATTCAGAAAATGAATAACAAAAGTTTTGAACTGGTGCAGAAAAAAAGAAAGATGATTTAAAGAAACCGGTGGAAAACAAAACTGAAGTTTTAGTAGAGAAAAATAATATGTTTTTTTTTTTTGAAATACAGGTTAAAATCGTGGTCAACTGTTGTGAATGTAGATGAGATATATTTTGAGAAAAAAATAGGATGTAGTTGCTTAAAATTAGGGATCGAAAATATTTTTCTTTGAATCAATTGTTTTTTTTATTTTTAAAGCATTTCCATATGTCAAATTTTGATTTGTTAGGTGACTTGTGCTTTAGTATATAAGAGATAAGTTGACTTTTGTATCGTTTAATGGTAAATTTGATCAAATGTTTTTATAAATCATTGTCTCATCTTATATCAACTTTGATTTCATCTAATTTTCTTTTTGCTTTGTACACATCATTATTAAGTTTATGATTATATAATTAACCATAAATCTACTATAGTAATGAAACTATTATTACTTTTTCTTTTATAAATAAAAGTTATGAAATAGTAAGATAAATCCATGTATATATTCATCTTATCATTATATTAGTCCACTTTAAAAAAAAAAATCTTCTAGGCTATCACATAATTTTAATTTTTTTAATTTGTTTTATTTTTATTTTGGTTATATTTTTGAAGTTTTTTTCTTAAGTTTATGCATGTTCCTAATTAAAGTGGTGAAAAATTTAAAAGAGGCTAAAATTCACTTTCATACTGCATATATTAATAAATATTTGTAAGATGATTACGCCCAAATATGCAGAAAACACAATTAGTTTTATTTATATGCAATTAAAAATGAGCTAATTTATGAATAACCAATTATGGATAAACATTTAGAATATATCACATATTCCCTATATGTTAAAAGAGAAGCATTTGTAATAAATGCTTTTACACATTAATTGACACGTGACAGTCTCACAATCATTTAAAAATTAGAATTCTGACGTGATAGCCTTACAATTATTTTAAAATTATTGTGTTCATACACTAATTTTCTTTACTCCAGCGTAGACAATTTAGCGTGTTCACACACTACATTTTTCAATCAGCTCATTTTTAGTTAATGTATTTTTAACCTTTGTATTAGTGAATTGAAGTTCCCTTAGTGCAACTATTGAATAATATCATTGTTGAAAGAAAGAAATTACAAAATTATTAAGATTCATACCAACTCAAATGTTGGAATGAGAATGTTTTTAGAAATTGAAAGTTCCGTACCTTGCCGAATTTGGCCATCCATGATTGAAGCTTTTGTATACGAAGATAACAAATAATTGTGATTGGTTATGAATTAAGGAAACTGAAGTGAGAAACACCACACACAAAGTTGGATCTTTTGTTTAGCTGAATATTGCTTTTCTTTATAGAGTTTTCATATCATACCAAGAATTAGAAACATAATCAAATTGTTAGAAAATATCAGAAATCAGAAAGCTTTAAAAGAAGATAAAATTCGCGAAACTGATTGAAAAACAGAATTCATGTGCGGAGTAAAGATATCACATTATATTTGATGCAACCCTAACCCTATTTCACTCGATTGTGTCATGTTTTATTATATTTACCAATACTATTTTGATATAAATTACACGTTATTGGTTATAGACTATGTCAATTTTGCAACATGCCCAAAAATATTGAAAGGACACTCAACCATTTTATTGGTATTCTTAAAGTATGGTCCAGTAATTATGTATGTAAAATAAGTCCAAAATATTTGTTTTGTATTTATTTTATTTTGCTTTATATTAGTAGAAGAAAGTAAGTCCGGGTAAAAAAATTAGATCTGAAGAACCAAACCGAACTTGATTTGAAAGTACTACTAAACATAAATAAAAACTGATTAAGCACTCAGATGGATCTAAAAATTTTAATATCCAAGTAACCAGACCAGAATCCGATCCAAACTAAAATATTTTGGATACCAAAAATCTCTAAATCACAATTATGTACTTAAATATATTAGTTATTTTTAATTTTATATATATTATATATTCAAAAATATGAAAATATCTAAACATTATCAAAGTAGTCAGTCATAAGTAAATATCTAAAAATAACAAAAATTGTTCAAAATTACTGAAAATACTATTTATTCTCCATCCAAAAAATATAAATTAAACTATTTTTGTATGTAAATTTAGGTATTTAGTCTTACACTATTCAAATTTTTATGTTTTACATTATTTTTATTTTGAAGACGTAAGTATATTTAGATTTTTGTTAAAAAAATACATAATTAAAATGGGTATCCAAACTCGAATCCAAACTGAACCGGCAATGATTTGTACAAAATCCAAATCAAATTCAAACCAAAATTTGTAAATATCCAAATCAGATTTAAATTTCTAACTCTAAAAATCCAAAATCCGAATAGATTAACTGCATCTAAACGAATATCTGAATACTCATTCCTAGAAAAAGCTATACGACAAATTCCTTAGTACAACGTTAAATAAATAATCTAATCAATTATTCTACTCTGCGCACGGTGCGGATCACTACCTAGTGTGATAACAAAATGCATGACATTTATATCATATTATTGAATTTTTATTCTCATAAGAATTTTGTAGGTAGTAGGTATATGACGAATTGGCTAACGCAAAAGACCACTTCAAATGTGGATAATAAAGAAGCGTGACTGCAGACAGTTTAATTAGCAACATAACACAACAAGCTTAATTATTGTTCTATGTGATGTACCTATATAACTTACACAAAACATTCTTCTTTTAGATAATAAAATGATACCATTTACATTAAGGAGGTTTATTGGACTAGAGGTTTTAGGAGGTTTGGGGATGTTTTCATTTTAGTGGAATTTAGGTGAGTTTTGAAGTTAATTGGGTGATTTTGATGAAATTTTAAATCATAAAAAAAAACTATAAGTGATTTGTTAAGATACATTTTATAAATAGAGTTGTTGAGGTGATTTGAATTGGTCGTTCACAGTATGAACTCTGCAATAGCATACCAAAGCGACCAGAGATAATTGATATAATAAAATATGAGAACTATAACACGTAAAGGCTATTCGAAAAAATACCAAAGAATTTATCCATGACATTCCACCTTAAATTGTTCCATTGGAATAAACAAAGCAAATGTCACTTTGCTTGTAAATTTTCTCCAATAACTTTATATATGCCTTCCTCCCTAGATACAAAGAGAATCTATTCGACAATGATCTAGTAAAGACCTGTTCATGTAGAAATAGAACTAATAGTAGTATACTTCAAATAAATGGGAAGTCATAGATATCTCTGAGATTCAAAAATCCAATAATGCTATCAAACACTAAAGTGAAAAACTTGAATTTTCAGGTTACTTTCAAGCTAGTTGAACTCAATGCTTCTATTCAAAACCCAACAAATGGTGATTGTTAAGAGAAGTAGCCATGTTTTACATCATATAATTCTCTATGTATGAAATCTATGACCTGCTTCAGTTTAACAAAACAGTTAGCCCCCACGTTTCATTACACCTTATGAAAATGATATTTTGAAATCATATAGTTCATCACTTTATCACTAATTCAACTTATCAAGGATGCCCATGTACATAATAAAGCCAAAAACGCTTATGAGCTTCTGAGTCAAGAAGAAAGAAGCTCGAAGCAATCCAAGGTGTTTTAGATCGAATCCATCCACATTTATACTCCAAAATTTTGGTGAACGATCCGAGAAGAGATATATCGAACGAGAGCCACCCCCATCATGAACTCGCCCTCATTCTCTCTTTGTCCCGTTAGCTACATTTTACTAGATCGAATCGATACTCGAGATGCAAGTCAGGAAATCACCGGTTTTGGTTTCACAGAGGTTGTCGGAAGAGTACTGAAATTTGTCTGCCATGTTTTACTGAATTTGGTAAAACAAAGTGGAGATAAATGGAACAAGAAAGGGAATGGTGTAAACGACATTGCATGATATTTCATTAACGATGTCGAAACGAGTGAGAGTGTGTCTCACATCTGCCGCTTACAAGAGCTCCCTAGCATTGGAGCAAAACTTTCATTTTCTGAACTGGTAGAGAGATAAACGACAATATGTATAGATATTTTTTTTTCAATTCTCTTTAAATAACATCTATCAAGATGTTATTCTATAAGAGACGTTTTTAACTAAAAAGTGGTGTAAAGTCTCTTCAAATCCTTTTCGCAAATAGTTTTTAAAATATTTTTACCTTGGAATAACAATGGATTTCATATAGTTTTCACAAATTGTTAATTGAATAACATGAGATTTCAAGTGACGTTTGATAACTTCCCACAAACTCCATATTGAATAACACATGATTTGAATTTTTTTTTTTAAATCATCAATTGAATAACATGGGATTTTAACAAAATCCCACAATATCTTCAAATCCTTGGTTCATTACATATCATATTTTATGTTTAAGCATTTTCCATACAAACATAAAATACAAATGCTAGTACATGTAATTATATCAATTGAGTTTAAAAATGCAATCCATACCAATGAAATGGGATTGACAAAGCTGAACATTTGATAAAGTTATCATATAAATTCATACAACTCCATAATAGAACCAAAAAAGGATAAATTGTAGATAGCATAATAGAACATGATAAATAGTACAATATAAATTAATGAAATTATCAAATGGTTTCGAAATAGTTTACTACACTAGCTTTTCACCCGTGCTTTGAAGCGCGGAATTTTTTCTTTTAAAATCTTATTTTAAAATAATAAATATTTATTCATTATAAGAATATGTATTTTCAATATTTTATTATTTAATACTATAATTATAGTTTTGTTGACTTTTTATGTTTTTAAAATATTTATAGATGTTGAAAATGATTTAAAATGTTACAAGTTTATTTTCTAAGGTGTACTAAAATTTAAATGGGCCTCAGATTATAATCAAACCAAAAGATAAGTCTAGTTATTCTTTAGGAATATTTTTTATATTCGACATCAAATATTATTGAGAACAATATATATCCTGTTTGGGTCCTATTTTATTATAACTTTCCATATTTTGGTATAATATTAATTGATGACAAATTCCTTTTCCAAGAAAGAAGAGGAAATGTTTTGATATATTACCTTTTTCAATTTGGATTTGTGGGCAAGTTGGTTAAGATATCAAATATATTGATTGTTACCAAGTTTATTTAACCATAAATTAATCCTAAGATATCAAAATGCACAGCCGTTTTTAGTTAGATTCCGGTTTAAATGGTACTACAATTTAATTGGTCTCCAGATTTTGATCCGCGCTTTAAAAGCGCGGGATTATCTTATTTTGAAACATATTTTTAACATATTATATTTATAACATGTATATTTTTTAATCAGTGTTTTATGTTATATTTGTAGTAGTGGTTTTATATAATTTGGATGATAAGTATTGATATGGGATTGGTTATTTTTAAAATAATTGATTTTAAATAGATATACATTTAAGAAATATTGAATATACCGTATAAATATGGAATAAGCTTATGAAAACGTTATATTTTCTAGATTTTTATCTGTAAAAAACAAGAGAATGTGTATGAATACGTTAGGGTATAGGGTTTGAGAAAACATTCTTAGTCTAAATAAGATTTATTTAAACACGCGAAACACGTGAAACATGAGAATGTTATATTCATCTTGGTTACTGTTTTCATTTTAGGATATAGGTTTTGAGAAAAGAAAATGATGTTTTCATGGTATAGGGCCTTTGATCATGAAGATGAACTTGATGGGCTGCACAATCATTTCTGAGCCATATTTTCAAAAATACGGCTTATTCTGGAGCGGACCTTAATATGGATTATGGAGTTTTAGAGTATCCATTTGGTTTGGGCCTTAAGTTATTGACGTTTTTGAAAATAAAAGGGAATATCATTTGGGCCTTAAGTTTTATAATATCCATTCGGTTTGGGCCTTAAGTTTTGGAAGAAATAAAATAAAAGGGAATGGCATTTGGTGGTAATTAACTTGAAAAGGCATGGGCATAATCTCAGAAGGGATCTGCTTTAATAGTATAGATAAAAACATGATTTTGATTGGTTGCTTTTATTTTGGCCGAATTTATTTAAAAAATAAAAAGGCAATGACATGCCATTGTAAATAAGTTGAAAAAACTAAGGGTAGAATCCTATAAGGGATTCTACTTCAATAATATAGATTTATTTGAAATTAGCAGATATGCATAAGATTTACACTTACAGCACTATTTTTCCTTTACGGGCATCGTTTCAAACCCAAACCCATATCTGCAAATTGCTAAGAATTTGTTTTTAATAAGAAGTTATTTTGTGCAAATTTTTTGTCTTTGACTCAACCATCGTCTTGGTGATAAGGTGAGTGAATAATACTAACATAGGAACGCTTACAACACTCTTTCTTACATTGGATATCGGCTGGGGTAAATCTAGCTGAACTATGTTGTCTTGCTAGTGGGATGTTGTATTTGGATCCCGTTTCAAGAAGTAGCTCACTTCCCACATATGCCATGTAAATAACAAAGATATGGAGATATAGTATTATACACGACATATATAATGATGAACACAATATGTATCATCTACCTACATTCACGTTTGAGATATCTACAAGTGTATTCAATTATTAATTCTTATTTCTCTTTTCCATTTTCACTTATACCATACTACTACAAAGTACAATATGCATATATACATAATCTATTCGGTAAGCTTGACTCATCCACATGAAAACATGATGCAGGCACATCCAAGTTAAACTTGCATTTCACTTATATTTGTATGTTATATATTATTTCATAGTATAAGACTATTTCGTTATTAATTATATTATACTTGATTTTCTTACCCTTACATACACCTACAAATATACTATCGTCGGTCTATCCAACCAAATCTTTACCGACATGCAACTCAATAAGAGTTACAAAACCATAGACTACAAGGTAACATAAGAAACTTATCAGGGTCAGGTTACCGATCTTTACTCATTTTTGCCGACCTTGATTCCACAACCCCAAGTTTCTTCAATTATCCGCTCTTTGTACACCTCTCCTTTCTCGCCATTTATTATTCACTCATATGCTTCTTCATCCAGAATATACACGTCCTATTTATTATCTACTGTTTAGGATTGTCATTTAAGTTTTTGACCCTTTCGAAATCTATACTATTAAAACAGGACACACTTCAGATTTTTTTCTCTAATTGTCCCTAGCGATTAGCCTTCCCGTCTCTTTCATTAAGGGCAATTAGGACTTTCCGCGTCGTTTTCACTTAAATCATTTTAATGGTTTGGCATTATACCGTGTTTTTCTAATTCTAAACCGGTCTGCAATTATTTCCCTGTTTGATAATGCGTCGTTTCAGCACTTTTCGAGCCATTACTGTTTAAAACTGAGTCGTTTTCCTTGAACCATTTTAATGGTTTGGTTGTAAACCATTTTTTCCTTATCCTAATCCAGTCTATACTATTAAAACATGATGCACTTCAGATTTTTTTTACTCTAATTGTCCCTAGAGATTAGCCTTCCCGTCTCTTTCATTAAGGGAAATTATAACTTTCCGCATCGTTTTCACTTAAACCATTTTAATGGTTTGGCATTATACCGCGTTTTTCTAATTCTAATCCGGTCTGCGATTATATCCTTATTTGATACTGCGTCGTTTCAGCACTTTTCGAGCCATTACTGTTTGAAACAGCGTCGTTTTACTTGAACCATTTTAATGGTTTGGTTGTAAACCATGTTTTTGTTATTCTAATCCGGTCTACGATAGTTTAGTCTCTAATTTTAAATCCCAAAATGGTTAGGGTTCCAATCCCTAAATCCAAATTACATGACGTCGACTAAAACCATATAACCTAAACTCTGAACCCTCTTTCTGAATTAATTGTTGGATCGAATGTATTAACAATGAAATGTTACTTCCTGAATAAAGTTATTACTGTTAGCTACATAAATCAAATCATTTCTTCAATCTAATCCCATGATCTGAACATTTTATCATAGAAATTAAGTTTTCTTTCGACGAATCCCTAAATTTGATACTGGATAAGAACACAAACCCTAATATGTTTACATAATCTTTAAATAATCCATGTTTTCGTATATTCCTGACAATGCTAACTGATGTATTCATTTGTTTTTAAATATTATAGTTCAGTTTATAAAATATATATATTATTTAAAAAAATCCTGAATTTATATAATCCTAACAATACTATCTTTTTTATATCATTCGTTTACTGTTTTTGAATTATATATATTTATTCTTTTACGTTGCCTGATTTTTTTAGCATTTAATTTACATCATTTAATACATTTACGATGTATAATTCAATATTTTAATATGTAACCTTCCATAGTTCGTGTATCATTATGAAACTTGGGCGAGAGTCAATGTATTAAATAACATATATATGCAAACTTCCATATCTGCTTATAGCGTATATTACATACTTGGTCGATCGTCTAACACTATATACTATTAAGTAAGTAATTAATTCATTTAAAGGCAAATGTCGCTATTTACAGAAGAAAATCTTTCTATTAATTTCAAATAGTTAGTTGATCTGCACGTATAGGTGTGAAAATATATTGCCTAAATAGTATCTTAACTGTATAATTGTCTTTTGGAGATGCACATTTACAAAATATCCTCAACTTCCTAAAATATGCTAGATATTCTCTAACAATAAAATTTAGGTTTTACGCCTAAACCTATTTACCTCCTCTTATAAATACAACTATTTCCATCGACTTCAACTCACAACCGTTTACACGCAGAAAAAGCAACATGAACTCGCTTATGCCGTTCACGCTATTGAGTGATGTGAAGCCTTTCAAATGCGGCTGGAAGGTTCACGTTAAAGTGTTACATAGTTAGAAACAGTACAACTCTATCTCTGGAGAAACATTTGAAATGATCTTATCAGATGAGCGTGTATGTTTTGAGTATTTCATTGTCATTATTTAATATTATTGAGTAGAGTTTATAATGTTTTGCTGTTTGAGTCGCAACATTACTAACTATCATCGATTTGTATATGAACATGTAACATGGATGCAAAATTCATGCTTCGTGCAAGAAGGCGTACCTGGAAAGCAAGGGGAGGCTTCTACCAGTTGGAGTGTGGAGAAATATTCAAAATTTTGCATTAAGCCATGCAACAGGAATATACAGACCAACTGAGGATTCCTATAAGATGTCCTTCGTTCATAATACAACAATCACCAGATCCTATAACGTGAATGAGGACATATTTCTCAGTTTGGTCGATTTTCAGTTTGTTATGAGTGGATCACTTCAAGCATGTTTCCTCATTGGTATTATGCCTTCCTTATTATGAACAATAATTTCATTTCTTTCTGATTAGATCTTTTATTAAAATATTTCTGACAATCTAATTGGTTAATACAAACTTACAGACGTTATTACTCAGGTTGTTGAGTTGGGAGAGCTAGAAAGAATTCAGGTTTCAGACAAACCAAGGAGGAAACTAGAGTTCCATCTGCGCGACATCAAGTCTGATCCATTAAATATATTTGTTTATAATCTTATAAGTTTTGTATGATTTCAATATATACGTTAAATTTTAATTATATAACTCATTTTTTGTGCAATACGGTGATTCATAGATTCCATGTTGTTTATGGGGAAAGTACGCCGAGATCATGTATGAAGGTTGCACACAGAACGAAGATGGAATGACTGTTTGTCTAATCAGATTTGCTAAGATTGGACGATGTAGAGGTTAGGTTTATATTCTGAAAATGTGTTTTTCATAAAATAATTATTATGGTAGTAGTTAGTTTTATTTGACATAAGCTGGTTTTTTATTTGACAGGAGAAATACAACTGTGCAATGTATTTGAAGCATTTGACATCGTGATAAATCCTCCAATAGCAGAAGCTGACGCATTCAAAGAATTGTAAGGAGTCCGATTAATAGTACAGATTTGTATTTTGTATCATTAGATATTTAATGGTCACTAATTTTGTATTATAAATACACTGTACATGTTTAATGAAGAGGAAAAACCATTTGCCCTTTGCGAGACCAGAGATGATAAACTTGAGCTTGAATCTGTTAATGGTGTGCAAGATAAGCGTGACAAGTGGCTGCTATCCCCACAAAGAAGTATTCATGAATTAACATGATGTCTTCAGGTTATTGATGTTGTTAACATCTTTTTTCATTAGTATGTACTGTTAATAATTTCCAGTCAATTGAAATATAAAACTGTCCTTATTTTCAATTTGAATCGTAGGCTGAAAAAATCTTGGTCATGTGTACTGTCTATGCAATTGATTCGGACTGGTGATGGTATTACTTTGGTTGTACGACATGCAACAAAAAGGTTTTTAAGGTGGGAACTAATGTGAAGACTTTTAATGTACAAGAGATTAATTCGCATATTTTGTGGTGTGAGGTATGCAAGGAAAATGTTACTTTTGTGTCTCCAAGGTACAATATAATTTTTATTATGTTTCGCAATTATCTGAATTATTAGTATATAAATTCAAGATGCATTAATATATTGTTTTTTAGGTTGACGCTTCATCTGATAGTGAAGGATGATACCGGAGAAGCAAGGTTGATGCTTCTCGACATGGTGGCAAGGGGATTGATTTCAGAATCTGTTACTGAAATTTTAAATGGTGCTTTTGATTAGGTACATATATATAGTATTGTTATATTTTCATGATTAAATTCTAACATTTAAGCATAATTTGATTTTTTTTATCAGCTTGAAGATCATGACGATTTGCCCGAGGCAATAATTCAGATTGGTTGCAAGACTTCACTTTCGGAATCTATGTTGACAAGGATCACATTGTTTATGGTTCCAGGATTTACAAGGTTGGAAGGATCTATAAAGATATAATGGAATGCTTGAACAATGACGTCACTCAAACGGATTCTCTTTTGTGACATTAACAAGTGGTGAAGAGGTAATAAATTATGTCTTTATGGAATTTGAAGATTTGTTAATTGTTAACTGTGAATATGACTTGAATATATTTAAAATATCTTATAGTGTTTTCCATCTCAGTGATGGACAAGATAACAACAAGGTACTGTCTACTCCATCCACTAAGTGAAAAAATGATTCCATTGGTGCATTTAGCATCTCTTCATCGATCAGGAATCTGCGTTCAAAAGTAGTCAAAGTGGAGAAGATGCAGGAGCTTTAGATGAATTCTATCAAGAAGATCTGAAGATATTTCATATTTTATTTTTATTTATTTATGGTTTTTAAGTTTTATTTTATTTTGAAGTTTTGAGTTTAATATGTTCTTTGGATGATTATTTGGCTTCAATAATATGATCTTACTACTATTATATGATTTTCATTTATATGAAAAATATTAAGTTTATTCAAAGTATTTAAATTACGTCGACTGAAACCACATCACCTAAACTCTGAAACCCTATTTCTGAATTTATGCTTAGTTCAAATTTATTAACAATGAAATGTTAATAACTGAATAATATTATGAATGTTAAATACATAAATCAAGAATTCACAACAATATAAAACATTCAAAAGAATATAATGAATGTTAAATACATGAATCAAACATTCACAACAATATAAAAACATTCACAACTTATATGTACATTCACAACAATATTAGGAACCGTGATATACAAAAACTTAAGAACATTCCCATCACTGCAATTGCTTAGTCTATACATGGAATATAACATGTGTTATTGTATGCACGATACCGGATGTAACCAAACATTGCAGAAAAATTATATTTAATGTTAAGAATATATGACCTGACTAGATATAGATATATTATTTAGGCATTAGCAGTTATGTACAACGTGATACGAGACGAAAATCTAATATACTAGATTCTAGATTTGATAATATATTCTCTAAATATCTATAATATCGATTTATAACAAAACCGCCAAACTAATTGCAACTCACGTACCACCATGAAAGACACAACAAATAACACAGTTCCTAAAGGTTCAAACAATAAGAGGAAAAGAAAAAACCATAGTTGATGATGCAGAAAATATTAATTCCCAATCAATTTCAAATCAAATCTCCACGCCTGAGCCATTGAAGAGAGTTTTTGGAAGTGTCCTATCTTATGTTAGTAATTTACATCCTTCAGTAGGAAGACAACCTAATCAAACTGGGGGAGTTGATAGACCATGAATTTTACCCACTTTTACCCATGGTTTATAAGTGTTTTAACTACTATTTTTTATATTATAGAGTCTATTTAGTATATTTATAGGATCATGAGTGATTTGGAGGAAAGTGGTGATTTTAGAGCATTTTGAAGATATTTGGAGTAAGCACCCGAGATGACCATCGAGCACGACCATCGGTCGACACTGAAGAGGAATAATCGATCGATGTTCACATCGTGACATCGATCGACAATGAAGCGTGCAGAAAGCCCGTTTGGTCTCAGTCGACTTAGAGCCCAAGTCTTCACCAATTTACAAGATTACCCCTGGCGAGTTTTAACCTAATTATATAAGCTTTGCCAACATGTTAGAGACAAAGTGTGCTTTCTTGTTTTACTATTTTCACAGCAAAGGTTTTCTAGGATTTTTAGTAGATTGGAGAGAAGATCCAAAGAGATTTGTGATTGGAACTCCATTGATATCTATCTATTTATCTATGGAATTTTTATACCTTATTGCTGTTATGAATTGCTTAGCCATGTCTGCGTAGTTCTCTTGTTAGATTTAGGGTTTAAATAGGTTATGAGGGATTAGCCCCAACTATAGATTTCTAAGTTGTGATATTCATTTTTAGGATTGTCATTAATGTCTGTTTCTAGATCATCTACCTAGAACTTGCCCTAGCAGCTGTAGACATAAGCAATAGCTTGCATCTCACCCTGAATCCATCCTAACTGCGCTAAGATTGCTAGAGTAAGGCGAGAGCTGATCTAGGAAGCTTAGTGAGCATATTCAACCCGAGCATTAACGCTTGACCAAAAGCGTCGATCGATATTCTAATCGAATAATCGGTCGACGTTTCAACAAGTGTATCGATCGATATTCCTATAGAATCATCGATCGACACTGGTCAATAGACAAACCTAGAAAGCGAGAGCCTAATGGTTTGTTATTAAGTATTGAGCTCTATAATATCATGCATACAACTTATTAGGCATCGGTAGGATTATAATCCTGACTACCTAAATAAAAGCCCTGAGTCTAGCTACTTTCATCTAAGTACCAAATCCCAATCAATCAATCGAGCAATCACCTTGCTCACAAACCTGTCTTTTACATTTAATCATAATCAACCTAGCTTAATCAACTTAATTAAATTTATTAGGTTCCCTAGCTCCCTGAGAATTCGATCCCTAAGTACTACAACTGAACCTCTTATTTGAGAGAGTAATTCAATCCTTAGGATAATTTGAGTGAGATCATCTGTTGTCCTCTCTAGATGCATATGTTGTCTCAGAAACTAACAATGGTAATGCATGTTTTATTATTTATGCTGTCATATATGTTTTCGTATGTCAAATTTTATGTCTAACCAATCCACATTTATTTTGATATCTTAATATGTTTTAAGATAAAGGGAAAGAGAAGGACAGTGTATCTGGTAAGAGGGTAAAGACTAATCCAGATTTTATCTGTAAGACCTAATCATTATCTTTGCGAGATCATCCAGACATGAGTTTTCTTCTTAATATACCTATTATTCATCTTTAAATTGACCTTTTTTCTCTTAAGCACAAGCAAACTTGACGTCCACAACAAGTTCTAAGCATCCAAGTTCACCAGCTCAAGGATCAACAACTAAGACCCAGATATCACATAAGAACGATGAAGCAGAAAATACACAAACATGATTTACTTCTTTGGCTTTGAAATGAACTTTGCCAAGAGTACTCTCTGGTCTTGTCTTACTTGAGTAACAAAACCGCCAACCTAACTTTCAACTCACTTACCACCATGAGAGACACAACGAAGAACACAGTTCCTAATGGTTCGAACAATAAGAGGAAGAGAGAAACCATTATTGATGATGCAGAAAATATTAATTCCCAATCTATTTCAAATCAAATTTCGACGTCTGTGCCATTGAAGAGAGTTTTTGGAAGTGTCCTATCTGATGTTACTAATTTACATCCTTCAGTAGGGAGACTAACTAACCAAACTGGTCAGTTATCCTCTCTAAATGCGTCTGCTGTCTCAGGAACTACAATGGTAATGCATATTTTACGTTGTTATGCCATCATTTATGTTTTCGTATGTCAAAATTTACGAAAAACGGATTATAATTTATTTTGATATCTTCATTTGTTTTAAGATCAAGGGAAAGGAAGGCTAGTGCATCTGGTAAGAGGGTAAAGACTAATCCAGATTTTAGCTATAAGACCTAATCATCATCTTTGCGAGATCATCCATACATGAGTTTTCTTCATAATATACGTATTATTCAACTTTAAATTGAATTTTTTTCTTAAGCACAAGCAAACTTAACGTCCACAGAAAGTGCTCTTCAGCCAACCTCAAACGGTCAAAGAACACCTAAAAGGAATGAAGCGGCAGCTACTCAACAAGGGTCGACTTCTTTGCCTTTGAATTGCAGTTTTCGAAGTGTGCTCACTGATGTCACCAATCTACCTATTTTTGTATCCACACATAGAAAATAAACAGGCATTCCATCTATTCCTATAGTAACTATATGAAATTCTAACCCGCGATTTTGGTACTTTCTCAGGTAAAAAAAAAAGACAAGTATATAGCTCGTACAAAAAGGGTAAAGAGAAATGAAGGTACAAAAAGGGTAAAGACAAATGAAGGTAGGTATGTTGTGTTCTCCAGATAATATTTTTCAGTCTTATAATCAGCAATATTTAATTTCTCAACTAACTATTTCATGTATTTACAAAGCCCCTATGCATGTTCCAAACGCTGATGGATTTGATAGTGAGGAAAATGATGATGAGTCAATATATCAATATGATTATGATGGTATGCACCATCCTCTCGATCTTTATTTTTTTTTTCTATATTAATGGTAAAAATGTGTTTTACATGGTTCATCAGTGTACTAATTATCATTAGAGCATAACATAATAATGTTTGGTAACAGGAAACTTTTACCAGTATGGAGAACATGAGTATGATTGCAATAGTGAGGAAAGTGAGCCAGAGTCCGATTCAACCATATCTACAATGAAAGAAACAGTTCCAGTTTTATCAAGGATGGCACCCGGTACAAGAAGTAGTTGTAAGTACAAAACCAGTAAATTAGAAATTTTTCATATAAGTTTGTCTTATTTTAGGGCTCATTACTGCGACTACAAAGTAAGTTATGAATTTCTATAATTGTAGCATACAAGGATGAAGGTTATGCGACATATAAATTTGAAAATTGCAATGCTATCAAATGGTATGGTGAGCGCTTAAACAGGAAGAGAAACCAGCGTAAACCGAAGTTTTCTTTGTGTTGTGGGAATGTCAAGTTCAGCTGAAGTTGTTAAAAGAATCGCTTGCCCTATTGAAACGATATCTAACAGAGGATGACAAAGAAAGCAAATATTATCGTGAAAATATTAGATCTATTAACATGATTTTTTCATTTACATCACTTGGTGGGAAAGTGGATTGCGCAGTTAAAAAGGGCCATGGTCCTAACATGTTTCAGCTCCAAGGAGAAAACTACCATATGATGGGTAGTTTGAAGCCTCCAGGAAGTGACTCAGCTAAGTATGGTCAGGTCTATATTGTAGAAACATAAAAGAAGGTTGCTAATCGAGCTGCTATTGTTGGGTAAAAAAAATCAACCTTGAATAATTAAATGTTTATTTTTATAATTACTATATTTTCCACTAATGTTTGTAATTTTTTGGTAGAAAATACAAGAGAGTTAAAGATAAAGCAGATAAAGAGAACTTGAGGGGGAAAGTCATTGAGTCTATATAATTGCCATGCTTAATGAGGTCAACCCAAATGTCAAACAATTTAGATCAGCAAAGGATAGGTTTGACACTAATTCGGACCAAACATTTCATATGCGCATTGTTAGTAGTACAAGAAGGATGGAAGGACATATGACACTCATACTGCATCTGATGTTGCTGCATTAATTCCAGGATATTTCAGTTTTGACATGGATAAAAGAGATATTGTATTGGAAGAGAAACAAACTGGATGGCTTAAAAGGATCAGTGAAATTCATCCTGCTTATCTGGATCTTCAATATCCTCTAATTTTTACTTACGGTGAAGATGGATTCAGACTTGGAATAAAAAAAAAACAACCACTGGTACGGCAACGCACAAGAGACAGACAATAAGCATGAGACAATGGTTTGCTTATCGGATGCATGAAAGAGAGAATGAGTGTCATACAATTCTACATTCTAAATGATTGTTTCAGCAATATTTGGTTGACTCTTTTACTACTATAGAGGCTAACCATTGTTCTATCAAAGGATAAACCAAAAAAGTCTAAGATAAGATAGCTACGACTCGATCAAAGCAGCCGAAAACGCTGGAAATACATATATGCAGGATCAAGGACAAATGTTTATGCTACCAGCGACATTCACAGGAGGTCCAAGATACATGAAAAACATGTATTTAGATGCAATGGCAATATGTAGACATTTTGGGTTCCCTGATTTTCTTATAACATTTACATGCAATCTCAAGTGGCCTGAAATCATAAGACATTTACAACCGCGCAAGCTTTCTGCTGATGATAGGACATTTATAATTTGCAGATTTTGTAAATGCAAATTGGAGTCGCTTATGACGTATCTGACAGATAAACATCTTTTGGGAAAGACCGTCGCATGTGAGTTGTTCTTTCTGAAATTTGACATTTACGGTTTTCATTACTTATCATCTATTGATGAGTCTATTGACGTTTTTATCGCAGCAATGTATACTATCGAATTTCAGAAGCGTGGTCTACCACATGCACACATTCTTTTATTCATGCATAATAAATCGAAATTCCCAACAACGGATGACATTGATAAGATCATCTCAGCAGAAATTCCAGATAAAGATTCAGAGGCAGATATTTATGATGTAGTAAAGGATTTGACGATTCATGGTACTTGCGGAGCTGTTAACATGAATTCACCATGTATGGAGAATGGGATATGTACAAAGCAATATCCGAAAACCCATGTCGAAGTTACCACAGTGAACAAAGATGGTTTTCCGGTTTATAGAAGGCGAAAATCAGATCGCTTTGTAGAGAAAACGGCTTCAAATGTGACAACACGTATGTCATACCATATAACAAGTAGTTGTCTCTAAGGTATCGGGCACACATTAACGTGGAATGGTGCAATCAGTCAGGTTCTATCAAATATTTATTCACGTATATTAGTAAAGGTCAGGATCGTGTCACCATTGCGATTGAGGATCCCAATAAAGATGGAGCAATCGAGAATGGTTCAGCCACTACATCTAAAAGTGTAGAAAAGAAGAACGAAATTAAAGACTTCTTTAATTGCAGGTTAATTCTTTATATTTTTGAATCTGTTTAGTTAAACCGTGTTATAAATATTGTAAATTTAATGCATTTTAGATGGTCTTAACATTTTCGTTAAACTGATGCTTATTCCAGATATGTTCTCCGCGTGTGAAGGTTCTTGGCGGAACTTCCAGTTTCCGATACACTATAGATCCATGTCTGTTGAGAGAATAAAATTTCATATACCGGGAAAAAATATTATTGTCTTTATTATGACACATACGATGAGGTTACCAGCCAAAAGTTTATCGAAAATACTATGTTGCTCGGGTGGTTCGAGTTAAACAAGATCAGTGCGAAGGCTCGGACACTCACACTCGCCGAAATACCTATATTGTTTACTTGGAATAAAAAGGAAAAAAAAAGCTTTATGATATAAAGAGAGGATCCAGCATTCTGCGAATAAGTTATGCCCCATGACTCATTGAAGAAGCTTTCTATTTGCGAGTCTTGCTCAACATTGTGAGAGAACGAACATGTTTTGAGGATATAAAAACTTATAACAATGTTCTTTATGAAAAATTCAAATAAACATGTTTTGCAAGGGGACTGCAAGAATATGATCAAGAATATATAGACGACTTTGTGAGGAGAAGTTTTACAGGTTCTGCACCATACTTGCGTAATGTATTTGTGATTATGCAAATGTCTGGTACGCTGTCTATGCCTGAAGTTGTTTGGAAGAAGACTTGGGAGTTCCTTTGTGAAGACATTGAATATTAACGAAGACATCTGTTAAATAGACAAGGTAATATTTAAGCTTTAGTTATTCTCAGACTGAATATATAAATAAAATCATACTTTTAAAAACAACGTCAGGATGTTTATGTTTGACGTGCAGATCTTTGTTTATCTGAAGAGGAAAAAAAAAAGAATATGTTCTTATAGAAATTGAAAAGATTCTTAAGAGCAATGGAACTTCATTGGAGAATTGGAAGAAGATGCCTCAGCCAATCCCAGATATTATTAATTACAATGCCTTGATTATGGATGAGTTAAGTTACAATAGAGAAGAGTTAAAAGCTGATCATGATCGTGATCTTCCAAAGCTGACTGGCGAGCAGAAGAAGATTTATGATCAGATAACGGATGCTGTCTTGACGAAAAAGGGAGGCGTGTTTTTTGTTTATGGGTTTGGTGGTACGGGCAAAACGTTTTTGTGGAGATTACTTTCTACTGCTATCAGATACAGGGGCGGGATATGATTGAACGTAGCGTCAAGTGGGAAAGCTTCTCTACTACTACCAGTAGGAAGGACATCACATTCTAGATTTGGAATTCCCATAAATCCTGATGATTTTTCCATTTGCATGGTTACTCCAGGAAGCGATCAAGCAGATCTTTTGAAAGCAGCTTCTCTTATCATTGGGGATGAAACGCCAATGAGGAGTAAGCACTGTTTTGAATCATTGGATAGGAGTATGAAAGACATTGTTCGAAATAAGGATAACCGACGTTTTGGTGGGAAAGTGGTTGTACTTGGAGGGGATTTTAGACAAGTTTTGCCCGTAATTCATGGAGCTGGAAGGGCTGAAATCGTTATGGAGTCACTAAATCTGTCTTATATTTGGCAGCATGTTAAAGTGTTGTAGCTAACGAAGAATATGAGGCTGATGTCAAAGGATTTATCACCTGATGAAGCAAAAGATTTACAGGAGTTTTCATAGTGGATTTTAGATGTTGGAGATGGAAATGTTTGCGAGGGGAATGATGGTGAATCTCTAATCACAATCCCATATGAGTTTCTTATTCTTGATGCGGATGATCCAGTAGAATCCATACACAAATCATTGTACGGCGATGCGATCTCTTTACAGCTGAATAAAAAATCACAATTTTTCCAAGAGAAAGCAATACTCTGTCCTACTAACGAGGATATGAACATTATTAATCAGCACATGTTGGATAAGTTGCAAGGTTAGCTGTATGGCTTACTTATTTTTAAATTTCTCTTATTTTAAGGATTTTACTTGTGTTTGAGAAACTATTTACAAATTTATGTTTTCATGCAGGTGAGGAAATGTTCATCTAAATTTTGATTCTATCGACGCTTCTAACAGGTTTTTCGTTAATGATCAAGCTCTCACTCCCGATTTTTTTCATAGGATCAAGGTGTCTGGTTTACCTAACCATAGTCTGCGATTGAAGATAGGGTGTCCTGTCATGTTGCTTAGGAACATTGATCCTACATGGGGACTGATGAACGGAACCAGACTTCAGATAACAGAAATGTAAGATTTCATGATAAAATCCAAAGTTATCACAGGGGATAAGGTTGAGGTTGGTAAAATTGTGCTTCTTTCCAGACTGTCGATAACACCTTCTGATAAAAAGTTGCCATTCAAAATGAGGAGGCGAAAACTCCCAATAGCAGTTGCATTCGCTACAACAATTAATAAAAGTCAAGGGCAATCACTTGCAGAGGTTGGTATGTTTCTACCAAGACCTGTGTTTCTAACATAACAATTAATATGTTACCGTGTCTAGAGTAACTTCTAAGAAAGGATTGAAGATTTTGATCGTGGACAGTGATGGTAAGCCTCAACGTCAGACAAAGAACGTGGTTTTCAAAGAGATTTTCTCAAATTTAATTTGGCAACTTTGTAGTTTTTATGTTATTTGTAAAACACAAATAAATGTATGTTTGCTTAACGTTCTTTTCTATAATTTCTAGGTATTTTGTTTTAAAATCTTTTTTCTTGTAGTTATTTTTATTTTTTTAAAATAAGAATTTAATTATATCATAACTATTAAGATATATGTGCTATGTGTTATATTATTATTGTTTTTTATATTGTTATTAGTTGATATCTTTGTAGTCTATGATGCTTTTTTTTCAAATTAATTCTATTAAATGTAACAGCAGAAAGCCTATCATATTTTACGTGGGCTTTGTCATAAGAATATACCAACATATTATCGTCCAACTAAAAAGACGGATATCAAGAGTTTCTATTATTGAACTCAAACGTTTTAAGTCTCCAAAGTTCTTTTAATATGACTCTTCTTTGATTGATTTCCTACAAACTCTAATCTCTCTCTCCATCTTCTCCATTCTGGTCTCTCTGAATTCCGATTGTGTGAGTGTTTTTTATAGAGTTTTCTTGAACAATTGAAGTAGATCTCTTTCATAGTTTTGATCTTATATCTATGGAACTTTATATTCGATTCTTATATTTTATAGAACATAAGGTCATACAGATTTGTCTGATTTTAGATGCTCTAACTAATGGTATATATATTTTAGTTAACAAATGATTTTATTATATCTAAACCTTAATTCAAAATGTTGTAATCTGAAGTTAAGTGTATACCATTATTGCTTCCCATTATTAACCATTAGTTATTTTTTTATCAACATGTAGAAAACAAGTGAACATGGCAGACAACAGAGACTTGAAAGTAAAACGTCCGATTGAGATTAATTACGGTTCATCTCCAAAAGAGGCTTTCAAGAGGGGAGAAAGGGAAACTAAGGCGTATTATAGGAAGAAGCTTGTTATGTGTAAGGAACAAACCAGTGCTATTGTTGCCAAGCATGAAGAACTGGTCGAGGTGAACCGTATTCAAGCCAAATTGGAGTTACTTCACAACATCAAGTCTAAGAAAGAACAACTTCGAGTGGATCTTAGGCTTGCAAAGAGAAAGATGGCCGATGTGAAGGTACCTCATATCGGTTGGTTCAAACTGGGTGAGCCCGATATGCATTAGTAACTCCTTGGCAAAAATATCTCTCAAACTTGGTCCTCTAATTATGTTTAAATTTCTTTGGGTACATGTTGAGACTGATGCTCCGATTGTTTACAACCAGATTTATTTTAATTACATTTGGATTTCAACCTCTAAAACTTATTTTTCAATTTTATTGCTTCTTTGTTTGCATATACGTGTGATGTTAGTTTAATATGAAAGCGTAATTAGAAAGCTTGGTTCATATATCGGGTTTTTGAATTATGATTGGACACATTAGGATTTAGATAGTAGTTGTTTATTGGCTATTACAATCGAGTGAAAAAATATAATAATTATAATGTTTGTTTTTTATATTTATATTTTGGAAAAAGATTTTTTTTTGTGGTTGACAATTAAAATAATATTTTATACAAATAGAGAAAAACAAGTTGTTTAACTTCTCGATGTATGTAATGATGATAAGTTTGAAACTTATCTGTCTTATTTTTGTGACATGAGTAAAAAAAATTTAAAGTTGCAAATTAGTATAGACCAGTTCTCTATATAATTACGATTTCGTGTTATAAAGTTTGTCATTAATGTGTATCATTATCTTACCATATCAGCTCATGTGATTACAATTATAGATTACTAACACTCTAAACTATATAGTAAAATGCCTAATTTATTTTTAAAACATATTTGTTTATAAATAGTTTAATATTTATAGATGCTATTCACTTTTGAAAACTTGTTTTTTTTTTGGTTTTTATTTGTATATATAAATATGGTTTCAGAAAATTAATAAATAGAAAATAAGCAAACAACACAATGTGAAATACATGAAAATCGATTACAGAACTTCAACTCCAAATGTAGTCCAAAACTGTAATGAAAGTTGACAAATATCTATAAACACAATTTGACAAATATAAGACACATTTATATGAAATAAAAAGCGCGGGTCAAAATCTAGTTATCATTTATATTTCATGACACTTATATAAAGTTCAACCCAACTACTTAAACTAAACCAACCTCACCTTTATCTACTAATAAAAGAACAATGCAAATTTAAAATACTCTTATACTTTAATTCTCAAATGGCATCTAAACGGAAACCATTTATTCCTCCATTATACTTACATTAACCTGCAATTCAAAACCGATTTTAGTTATTACTTTCTTAGAATTACGTTAAATGCCATTATGAACATAACATAGTCAACAATTAAGCTTGAATGTCATATATCTTACAAACACTTTTTTATTTTTCTGGTCATAACACAGAATACAATTCTTTATATTTGGTACATATTCAAACATGTATATAAGATAGTTAAAAAAACACGTATATAAGATCACCTAAAGGCATAGATTATGATAAAAAAATGCAGTAAGTTTTATAAAAACATGTAAATTGATTTGTATATATATATATATATATATATATATTCTTATTTTTCTGTAAAACAAAAATGTATATCTAATGAAGATCTACATACAAACATTTATGCAGAATATTCTAACCACTTTTTTATCAATTTGATCAAATCTACACGAAGATATCTTACTCAAAGTATATACTATATCCCCTTAATTCTATTTTATTCCTTAAATCGTTAGTATTGAAAAGTGAATTGGTTATTAGTTTATAAACAAAATAGTGAAAATTCGCCTGGTGACTGTTTAATGGAACTTAAAAATGAATAAAATAATGAATTAAAATTCAGTTGAGGAAATAAGTAAACAGAAATATAGGAATTTATGATCAATTCATTCTCTATCGAAATTGGAGGAGAAATTTTTTCTTCATCAATTTTTTCATCCTTTAGGAAATGAGAGGAGTAGAGTTGGACCCATATGTCTGTTATTTGACCAAAAAATTCAACATGATTGGTATAAAAATTGAGGAATAGGAATTTCACCATTATTTTGTTCGTAAAATGCTGTCACCAATTGAAGCCTAATGGTTTTACTTTTGGTTCTGCGGGAAGACCATCAGGTAAAAGAATTAAATAAAATCATTTCATAAAACAATTTGAGGGAGATAAAATTATTCAAAATAAGGAAATAAAATTGCAGTAAATAAAATTGGAGTTTTCTGAAAGTTCTTTTATTTTTATTCTGAAAGAAAATTGATATGAAAAAAATCATAAGTTCCAGTGGTTCTCAATTGTAGTTGAGGATTGGTTCCATTTCGGTTTGATTTCATCAGTTGAAGATTTTTACAAAATAAATTTCATTATAGTTCAGGTTTTCCATTAAATAAATCCTTAAACTAATAGTTTTCTTTAAAAATATATTTTTTCGTTTCTTTTTTCTGGCTTGATATCAAATTTTTGGTGGTTATACATAAGCTAAAATCATATAAACAAGTAGAAATTCATTTATCTGGATCATAATTTGATGTTGTTGCAAAATGATGATGTAGCCTCAATCTTGGCACTGCCGGCACCGATACCAACAGCTAAAGGAGACAAAACAAGAAGAAAGAGACAGATGACGGTGGACCCTTTTGCAGCCTCACTAGAGTGGCTGCTCCACCGTACGTGCAAATGAACGATTGGAGAATTAAACAAAAATTACTGATGGAAATACAAACAATATGGGATCAATACAACATCTACGGAAGACAAGGTCACATGAACTTAATGCAAAACCAACAACAACATTTTCAAGCCAAATACTCCATGAAACATTATTTGATTTAAAAAAAAATTACCTCCTTAATTTTTTCTGTAAATATGCAAAGGAATGTATAAAATTATGAAGTTTCAGTATAACTAATAAATTTATAAAACTAATGTAACACCGTGTACAACACAATTATAACACAAACCAACAGCATATATGCATATATATATATATATATATATATATATATATATATATGTATCTATAACAATAAAGTTGGATTGCCTCTCTTCTCCTGCGTCCATGTCATCAGAGAAGGAGAGGCATTTCGTGACACCTGTCAGCGCCTGCTTCAATATTGTTTCTGGTGCTATTGGGTACAGGTGGTTTAAGCGACGGGCCTTAGAACGTTTCCGGCCCATTCAGCGTAAGTTCAGTATACACCTTCTTAGCCCACACTTCCCTTTTGTATCTATCATGGGCTTAACCCAAATTATTTTTATTTTCCAATATTATCCCACTTTGATCCAGTGAACTTCCTTCGCTGAAAGTCATCCTCTCGATTCTCGACACAATCCTAATTTCTAAGACGACGAAGATCATAACGGATGTTAATCACTTCAAGAGGTCGTCATTAACCTTTTCATTCATTCACAGTTAAAGCTAGAACCCACTACGTCTCATTCATTTCCTATCACTCTCCTATTCAGCTTCTTCGCGATCTTTAACCTATAAAAAGGGATCTCCAGATCCATGATTTTCAGAGTCTCATCTTGCTTTTCCACTCAACATACAGACATATAACTCCAAGAATAATGAACGCTTTCCAGCTATGGGTTTCCGAATTTAAGCCCGGCTGTTGTAGCGGAACCGTCGTCACAAATGGAAGAGAGGTTGTGAACTTATGGGTGTGACATGCTGCTCTTAAATGATAAAGTATAAGTTGAACATATTCTGTTTCATGTTTGCTATTTTCATGTGTTTGTGGTCTAATTTGAATATCTCTACTTCCTACATACATCTATCATTCAAGCCTAGGTATATGTCCATCGCCTTAACACGTTCAGAGTACTTCTTAGGGAGGGAGCTATGTATGAGATCAGTTGGTTTGATGTGACCAGAATTTGATCAAGCTGTGTGATTCTCATTCGACTTCCAAGTAGGAAGAAGATCTGTGATCCTGATGCAAAACCGTAACAACTTATCTCCCTACGATTTATCACCCAAATGCAGGTGGTCATAACAACTTGGAAAGGCGGCCATGGTTAAGACAAGAGTATCTCACACCACAACCCTTCACGGCAATGGCTCCCAACAAAGGTACCTTTCTAATGATATGTGAACAACCTGTAAAGAGCCATTTCAAAGGAGCTGAAATTGTTACATTTTCAGAGCCTTGGGGAAAGGCTGCTCAGGCAACTCGCCATCATATCAGAGTAGGAAAAAGAGCTGCTGGTATCCATCAAGGTATGCCCAGATTCTATCACCATTTGTACTCCTTACCTAAATCTACCAGCTATTTACGTCTGCTACTGCTGAATTTGTACCCAAAAAAATAAATAAATAGCATTACATTCTTCATCGCCTTGCTTATCAGATCGGTCCATGTTCAAATAAGGAACAATTTTCTCCACAGTTACCTGGACAAGATCAGTGTCCTATACTTTATGAGAACTGGAGATTGTTAACTCGGACACTCTTGCAGATACCATTATCCACTAAAAGCAGCATCACCAAAGGGCATTACTTTCAGCCATATTGGACTCACACTTCGTCCTGTAAGTCTCATTGCTCAAGCATCTGCATATATTAGCTTTAACCTACGGCCATGAAGCTCCGATGTCTAGAAAGTAGAATATTTTGGTAAGAATTAATGGTTAGATTAGAATATTTATTTGATTCGGTAATGTACTTCTTTTTTTCTTTCTCCTTCCATTAAAAACAACTATGTGGGTAGATCTCTCATGATCTCTGACAAAGCTTTTTGAAAATAATTCTTCTTTCTGTTTACAATAATGCATGTTATAAGAAAGAGGATACTAATAATAATATCATTTGCAGGGCACAGCGCAATGCAGAAAGAAGTGCTCAACATGGGATTTGCAAGTTTGTGCTAGCCTGAAAATTTGACAACTCCATGAGCTCATGAGCTCTTATTCTTCACTAACCTACATCATATACGCTTCGTCACTCACTGACATGCCTGTTGCGCCTCACCCTGTTGGGTCCTCATTGCTCGGCACATTAGCTCCATCATCATCATCATCCTCGAATGACCAACCCACAAAGTTTCACACTTCAAGCTCCATTAAACTCAAAACCACAACAAATGGTGGCTCAGAAACTGTTGCTATGAAGTCTCTCGGTCTTCTCTATGACCGTCTGTGTGCGCCAATTCGATCCTGTTGAACCCAAATAGGTGACTCAACTATCATTGAGAATAAGACTTCAAGTTTTTTTTTTTGCAAAACTATTTGTAACACTATCAAGACTTCAAGTTAAAGAGACAAAACTCAAAGAAGAAAACCTCACTGTATTCTTCTTCGATTCTTTATCTCTATTTTTCTTTTTTTTTTTATCAAACTACCATGAACTCAGAAACATGAAAGATGTCCACAAACTAGACAGATGTTTGGGATTAAGTACGAGAAATTGGACAATTTTTCTTTTTCTTTTACATGTAAAGAAGAGAGAAACTAAAGAGTTTGTGTGTTTATTCTAACTCTGGCTTTATCATCTTTTTTTTTAGAGGCGGGACCAAAAGGTATTTATTGTTATAGATGTACTTCATAGAAACATAAGATTGTGATTTTGTTTTCCTAAGAATCCAACTGAAGAAATAAGATGCATTAAATTGTATCTAAAGTAATGTTACAATAGTAATAGATTTACCTTTAGGTAAATTACTGGTTAGATTAAAAAAGTTAAAATTAAAAACAAATTGATAATAAGAAAAACAACTGTGAAAATACCTAAAATATAAAGAATAGATGTCAAATAGTTTCACGGTCATTATAAAGTACATAAGTTTTTAAAAAAATTGTGTAAATAAATGCATCAACAAATGAAAATATAACATGGACACAAGTTGTAAGTTAAGGAAACATTAAAATTATAAATAAATAAAAAGAGTGCTGCAGCAACAAACAAAAACCACTTCTGGAACAAAATTTGAACGTAAATGACAGCTCACAATACACTCAAATAAATATTATCTAACAACCAATTGTCACACACATTGATACAAACAATATGAACACTACAATTCACAATAGACTGTTTTTCATTTTCCGGACAATCGCATCAGACTACATATATTATAATAATTCAATCAAGAAATATTAAACAACCGATACAGATATATAACATAAACAACAATAAAAATAATAATAAAATTTAAAACAATAAAAATATTAATAAAAATAACTTTTCAGGTATATTAATTTATTATCGTGAGAAACTAGTCATTGTAACAATATTAAAATCTGCTACTCTTAAAAATAAAAAATATTAGTTATTCTTATTTTAGATTTTGTTCAACTATATCAGATTAAATAGGAATCAAACAGAAAAATATAAATAATTACATTTTCCATAATTTTCTAATTTAATAACTTTTGTTCAATAGCAAAAAAATGTGTATGGTTTTTTCAACTCAAACCCACAATATTTAATAAAATTTAAAATATAATCTTAGAGTAAAAACAAATTATATTTATTATTTTCAATATAAAGTAAATTTTGAAATGTTTTATAAAATTAAATTATATTTTAATATAAAATAATAATATAAAATAATTTTAGTGTAAACTCACCCGTCCGTAGGGCGGGCCAACCCCTAGTATATATTATAACACAAAATAGAAACCACAAAATTGAAAATCGTATAACACAATCATGAATAATTTTAATGAAGATTTGGCAAAACAATATCCGCACACAGCGGAACTTTATATTTAGTATATATTAATATTTGGTTTATGTGTAAGCAAATGCATAATATCACATATTTACTTAATACCTGATAGAAAGTTTAATAATATAAGAAAATGTTAATTTATGGTTGTTAATTGATACTCCATCCGTTTCCCTTTAACTTGTGTTATAAGAATTTTTGTTTGTTATTGTTCAAGTGATGTTTTCAAAGTTTTATGCAAATAGTTAATGTAATATGATGTTTATGACCATTTGTGTTATGCAATATGATTTTATACTGATTGAATTAGAAGTAGTTATTGTTGATTTTATACAAATGAGATAAATAGAATAAAAATTAGCAATTTCTCAATCAGTGTGCAAAAACCTTGAAAGTGTATTATTTTGAAACAGAAGGAATATTGACAAACTGATAGAATCAAAGTTTTTACTTGTGAGTTATTATAACATTATGAAATTTTTAATTTATAAATAAGCACCAAAAAGTTATTTGTTTCATTCCTTTATGCAACTCTGAAATGATCAATGCTTCTACCTTTTATCTTTTTTTCAACAAAGAAACATATATAAAACTATATAAAGTTTTACAAACTTTGGTCAAAATCCAAAAGACGGACAACCAAATAAATTAAAATTAAAATTTTGATTTCTCCTACTTATAACCAAAACACAAATAATTTTCGTTCAGTCTATAAAATAATTCCAATACAATATACGTCAAAGTAAATAATAAAACTCATCTGAATACTCATTCCTAAAATTTCAAGTATAATTAAAATAACATCATGCCAACTTTGTATAAAAATTCCTATAAATTTGCATACATATAAATTAAGAAAGAAGTAACAATTATAAGCAAATGATAGAATTTTTTTAATTAAGTATTATGGTTTGGTTATTTAAGATTTTTAAATAATATTACTTACATTCGTTAGTGGAACTTTAAGCCATCAAACTATACATAGTTTAATAAAAAAAAATATTTATTAATATAAGAAAAATACCAAACTAAATAAAATTTATTTTTTCTTTCAGTCTAAAAAAAGATTATCGTGTTTCATTTTAGAAGAACTTTCGTAACCAATATACTTAAAATGATAACAAACATATGAATTCATGAACTCGAAATCGCTTGTCTAATTAAATAATAAAATAAAAAAATTCAAAATTGCATGCATATAAATTATAAAATCATATAATTTTTCTATACAAACAGAAGGAAAATACTAACAAAATATTTCAGTTCAGTTATTTTGTAAATATTATTTCCTGCATAAGTTTTCAAAATACTATTGCTTGTGTTTCAAAATATTACACTTTATTTTCCTAGTTTTTCTCAAAGCAATATATATCAAAATTTATAAATATAGATATTTGCGATACTAAGATGACGAACTGAACGGAATACAATCAAAACTAATCTGATATTAACGGTTTTGGTTTTTATCACAGTCTGATTTGTACCTAATTAGTATAAAATATGGTTTAATTTGTAAGAATATGTACAACCCAGTATGTCCAAAATGAATGTTTACATCAATCAAAACTATTTATCCGAAATCACATGTCTAATTTAAATAATATTAATATATTATTATTTAACAGTAATATCATTTATAAATAGCATTACTTCTACATGTGTTTGCGATCTATGTCACTCAAATTATACTACTCATAGACATTTGTTGAAGTTAATTTGGTAGCTAATTACATGTTTGATATTTCTCGAAAAAGCACTATCACACGTTAGATTATTTTTAATTAAATTTATTTTAAAAATTTTCGATACTCATAGTTTTACTATAAAAATCTTATTAATTTTTTTAATTTATATTATTTAAATAAGTAATTAAATTCGTAATTGCTTTAAAAATGTATAAAAATAAAAAAACAAACTGATTTACAAATATAAGTAAGAACTGAATTTATATATTTTGGTTTCATTAAAATAAGATATGTAAGAATATAATCATTAGTTTGAATATTTGTGTTAATTTTTAAAAACATTTAGACATTCATTATGGGTAGTATTTTCAAATCCATTTCTCATTAATTAAATATTTCCAGATTTTTTTTAAGTTATAAATATATGCTTTTTTGTTGTAACAAAATCTTGAATTTTTTTTAATGTGTTTTTAAATAATTAAACAAATTTGCAAAACAATGTTATAATATATCATCAGTTAATATCTTATTAAATTCTAATCATCAAAACGAAAAATAAATGCTTACTAATATCATTATATATTCCATAAGTATAATTATTTTCTTAAACTAAATGATAAATATAATTATATATCTTATACATAAATAAATATTTCTATTGAATATGAAATCAAATTATGTAAATATGTATAGAAGAAAACACATATTTATGTTTTTAAATAAATATAATCTTCTTAGAAATTAAATATTATAAATTATATAATTTAATTAGCTTATATATTCTACCAAACTACATGTGTTTAGAATTTATTTTAAGAAAACTAGTCTACTAAACAAAACTTTCAAATTATTTTTTCATTAAATTAAAATTTTCAAAATGATCTCATGTTTTCGCATTGCGAATAAAATGTAGCTAAAAATCATAATAATTTAATTTATAAGTATACATGCGCCTTTAACACAAAAAATCACCTAGTATATATATACAAGAGAACCCTAAAAGACCCTAAAAGGTATATAAAATGGCATTTTGTCTATAAAGATAAATTGACACTTTGAGATAAAGGAAATTCACGGATGCCTAATTTAACAAGTAGATGATGAAGATGATCCTTTCGAGCCTTTAGTGAATGTATCAACTGGGTTGGGAAAGTATATCAATATTAGTCGTAAAAATCAAGTCTTCTTTAAAGCATAACGAGTAAAGTGACAATCTGTCTTAATATGTTTTATTCGCTTGAAAAATATCTGCTTAGCAGTAATGTTTAAGACAACTTGATTATCACAATATAATTGAATAAAACGATCTCATAATAGTCAAAAGAAAATCAAGCTTCGTTGAAGCAGTTTAACTTCTACTAAAGGATTAGCCATCACATAATATATGGGTTCAGCCGAAGAACCAGAAACCACGTGATGCTTAAGCGAACTCTGAAAGATGTCAGGACTTGATACAAGCACTAACCTTTCCAAGTCGGTAGCGAAGGGGTGGAATAAAATACTGATTTTGTTTAAGTGACTTTTACCATGAGAGTGGAGTAAGTTTTATTAGTGCTCGTTGGTCTTGAAATTGTGCTTAACCGCTTGAACTATCACTCTTAGTAGTGATCGGCAGCTGATATGCCAATAAGGGTTTATGTGAGAAAGAAGAAGAGAGCTGAAGAAAGAGAGAAGGAAGTGTTGGAGAATCAGGGAGTTGAGAAAATTGATGACGTGAGGAGGTTGTACGGCCATTAGGAAGTTGTGTTTGGGCCTCATGTATATAAGAGGACTCATTCTTTACTTTTCAAATTTATAAATTGGAGTGAGCTTGACTCACGTGGAGAGCAATATAGTGTAACGGTGTCGTTTACAAAGAATTATAATACAATATACCTTGTTTCTATCAAATTAGTGTGGTCCAGGCGGTAATGATAGTATCTTGTACCTGAACCGGTGGCTCACTTTTTCTAAGTAATGGGGAAAAGGACTGATTGAGCGATATGAATCGAAAATTTTGCGACGGTACAACGACGGCGGCGTGTTCGCAGTCGGATCCGCTGGTGACGGTGCATTATGTGGCAAAAAAACGCTTCAAAAACACATGGTAGCTCAGATGGACATGGATAGAAGACTTACCGCATCGATTTGAATGTTGGAGAATGAATCGAAGGCGAGGGAATCAAGATTGGAAACGAAGATCGAACAATTGGAAGCGAAGATCGAGGCTAGTAGTGAGCTACTATGGGCTCGAATCGAGAATAAATTTTTGAAGAATGTTGATGTAACAGACGAATCAGCACAACCATATCGCCATCCAAACTATCAGGTACATCATTCTAACTCGGAATCTAGCCGAAGTTTTAGGCCAAAGGAACTAGAATGGAGTCAAATAGTTGGAAATAGAGAATGCATGTTGAAACATGTTGAATTGCCTATCTTTGATGGTGAGGATGCTTATTGTGGGATAGCATTTGCTGAAATATTCTTCCATATTGGAGGATATGATGAAATAGCTAAGATGGATGTGGTGACATTTAGTCTTGTTGGGAATGTGTTGAGTTGGTTCAACAGTGACACTCATAGAAGGGGATTTCCAAGTTGGACTGAGTTCAAAGAGAAGTTGATTGCAAGATTTATCAAGGAGAAACTGTGTGATCCAAACCGACCATTTTTACGGTGAAGCAGACAAACACAATAGCTCAGTACATTCATACGTTTGAAGATCTTTCGACTCAGGTTACCAGTTTGACAGTAGACAGTTGGAGGAAATTTTCATGAATGGCTCGAAACCTGAGATGAGAGAGATGGTAAACATGTGTAAACCGTTTGACTTGGCTGAAATTGTTTCTATAGCGTATTAAATGGAGGACAGTGTGATGTATATGGTGGTGTGTAAAGAACGTCAACAGAAGTTAAGAAATTGTTCGAAACCTGTGAGTTTGAAGACTTATTCAACTACCAAAAGCAGTTCTGGTTGGAGTTACAAACCTCAAACTATGAAAAAAATGAAGTTGGGATTCAAAGACCTCAATTACGATTATTAGAAGCTCATATAGCTGAGAATAAGAGATTGGAATTATGCTTTTACTTCTGACGATAAGTGGTTTAGACAACATTGGTGTCCTAATAAAGCATTACAAGCGTTAACAGTGGTGAACGATTTGGAGATGGAGATCTTGGATCAGTCAATAATAGAAGTGGATGGGGAAGTTAAAGGCACAGAGGCAACACTGATGGGGTTATCCTTAAACTCTTTTTGGGACTGTCTTGTCCTACGACAACCAAAATCAGAGGCTCAATTAAGAAGAATCAAGTGGTGGTTATGATAGATAGTGGAGCCACACACAACTTCGTTTTACCTACTACGGTGAAGAGAAATAAACTGAGCTTTACAAGAAATACAAACTTGAATATTCTCTTGGGAACAAGAATATCAGTTCAAGGAACATGAGTGTACAGGAATCTACAGTTGATGTTGTCTACTATGTCCTTCAAAGCGGACAGTATGTTGCAGAGAATATGAATGTGCAAGAATGTACAGTTGAGGTTGCGAACAAGAATATCAGTCCACTAATATTACATGAGACTCATGACAGTATGTTGGGTGGTCATGCATGGGTTTTAAGAACGTTGCAGAGAGTGAAGGCAAGCTTTTACTGGCCAAAGATGAGAAAGAAGATACATGAATATGTGGCAGCTTGTACAGTTTACCAAACACACAAGTATTCTACACTGTCTCCTGCTTGGTTGTTGCAACCAATAGAGTTACCAGAGCAAATTTGGGAAGATGTTGCTATGGACCTTATTGAAGGATTGCCAATGTCACATGGGGGTATATGTCATATTGGTGGTGGTGGATCAACTAAGCAAATATGTTCATTTTCTTACATCAAAGCATTCATTTATGGCTATGGACGTTGCACAAAAGTTTAGTAATGAAGTGATTCGTGTACATGGGTCTCCTAAATCAATGATTTCCAATAGAGATAAGATTTTCTTGAGCTAGTTTTGGAAAAAAATGATTTCGGTTGTCAAGGACAAGGTTACGCTTTAGTACAGCCTTCCACCCACAGTCTAATGGCCAAACAGAAGTGCTGAATCGTTGTGTGGAGACATATTTGCGCTGCTTTTCTTCGACACACCCAAATACTTGGTTCAAGTTTTTGTCTTGGGCAGAGTTGTGGTATAACACTTCATATCACACATCGTTGAAATGCACTCCTTTCAAGATTGTGTATGGAAGAGATCCTCCTGCGTTGTTGCCTTATGAGATTGGAGCAACTATGAACTTTGAAGTTAACAATATGTTGCAGGAATGAGAATTCATGTTGGGATCTATCAAACATAATTTGATCCGAGCTCAGGCTAATATGAAGAACAATGCTGACAATCATAGAAGAGAGTTGGAGTTAGAAGTTGGCTCTATGGTATATTTGAAATTGGGGCCTTATCGTCAACAATCAGTGAGTCAGAGGTTATTTCAGAAGTTGGCAGGTAGGTTCTATGGACCTTTTGAGGTGTTGGCAAGAGTACGGAAAGTGGCTTATAGGTTGCGTCTACCAGATCAGTCCAAAATATAGCCAGTGTTCATATATCACAATTGAAACCTGTAATAGGACAACCAGAGTTGGCTATTCCACTGTCACCTAACGGAAGTGGGAATTGATTGTGGAACCAAAGACAATAATGGATCATCGATATGATGTAGAGAGCCATCTGGAAGTGTTGATTCGTTGGTGTCATCTTCCGGAGCATGAAACTTAGTAAATCTGTGCACTTGATTTGAAACAGCAGATTCCTTTCTTCTCACTTTAGGACAAGCTGATTCTTGCCCACTGGATATTGATTTGCCAATGAGGATTTATGTGAAAAAGAAAAAGAGAGCTGAAGAAGGAGAGAATGAAGTGTTGTTACAGCCGTTAGGAAGTTGTGTTTGGGCCTTATGTATATAAGAGGACTCATTTTTTACTACACAAATCTATCTTAGAATTAGAGTCCTCTCGTGGAGAGCAAGATAGTTTAACGGTGTCGTTTATAAAGAAATAAAATACAATATACCTTGTTTCTATCAGTAGCCATTCTGTTACATGCACCCATTGATCCATGCTTTTCATTTGTCTTGTTTGAGCTCTATTTTTTGTATTAGGTACGTTTTTGCTTTGGTTATATTGCTTCTTTTCATTTGCCATCTTTTGTTTAGTTCTTATTTTAGTTTCAAATTTTGTTCTGGTTTTTAAATACGAAAGGCATTAGTGGATAGTTGAAACAAAATTCTAACTTTGATTGGTTTAATCAAGTACTAATGTGCATTCCTACGGTATTCACCTAGTTCCCTGAGGTTTTACCCTAAAATACTACGATAGTATAGTTTTTTTTTTGCTTAAACTACGATAGTATAGTTGTGCATTTGAAACTTATTATATTGTAAAGAAGAAGCAAGGATAGAAGTCTTGGCCGTTTTCAGGACTGAGTTCGGAAGAAGGTGAAATATGGATTCGTAGTGGATTGATGACCAGAGTTTAGACATACGACGGGGCTTTATTTGCTGTCGATATTTTTATTTAGGGTAATTCTTCTAAATAGACCATTTACAAATTTTTATCACAAAATAAATCTTAAAATAGAAAATGGTCAAAATGTTTCATTTAATAGGAAAAACTTTAATATCCTAGACATATAAATACAAATAAAAAAAAAATAAAAAAAATTATAATTTCAGATTATACGTTTTCAAATTCGATTTTTTTATATTTTATTTTTCAATTGTTTTTGGATTTTTTTATTTTTTTTCAAATTTTCTTTTTATAATTTGAAATGATTTTTAAAATTATTTTTCAAATTTTTAGTTTTTATTTTATAAAATTTTAAAACTTAGTCCCAAATCCCTACCGCTTAAGGGGGTCTTATTGTATTGATGATTTGTGAGAATTTTAGTATTTAAAAAATTTCTATCAAATCCAAGCGTATTGGATTTGATCATTTATTCAAACTCCTTGAAATCCCCCTTTATTGGAAAAAAAAAAGATTTCATCAATAAATTATATCAATAATTATTTTGAGTTACTTAGAAGCAATTTAGGGTTAAAATTTAGTAGATACAAATACCACCTAATGGGATGGTATTTGTCTTGAAATCCATATTCAAAGAATATAATCTAATCGTATTTAAAACAGACAAATTTCAGTGCACGATCAGGAGGATCGTGAAGAAACGAATCATGTCTTCTTTGATTTTGTTGGGTATGGGCCTGACCCTTCCAAAAGGCCCACATGATAGTTGTCCTTACCCATGACCATGTGGGAGAGACCCAGCTCTCCGACTCGCGAGCGACCGATCGGCTCGACTTGAGACCGCTTTTAGCCGACTAAACGAGCGACTGAAAGCAGTCGACTCGACGACTCGAGGCAGCGGCCCGACAGCTTCGGCCCAATCAACGAAATGCCCATTAGGTCAAGACGAGTTAGGTTAATGAGCAACCACCTATAAAAGGGAAGAGCGAGGGAGCGAGGAGGGGATCCGCAAATCACTACACACTTACTTTCGGCTAGAAACTAGGGGTTTACATCTTTACTCTCGCCGACTTGTACCTTCCGGCGACCTAGCTTTCGCCGGCCTGTTTCCACCGTTTCTTTCCTCTTTTGTAACACAATCAAACGATTCCTTGATCTAATAAAACGTCTTTGTCTCAACCCACCGATGAGAACTCATCTCCTTTGCTTTACTAGTTTATCGACAGTACTCGGTTCAACCAGTTGGCACCCACCGTGGGGCCGACAAAGTAGCGTCAGCAAGATCATGGCTCAGTCAGACTCGCCGTCCGGCGACGAGTCACCCTCTACTGAAGCCGCTCCGACAGCAGCAGCTTTCGCAGATACCATACTCGAAAGAATGGCTCAACAAGACGCCGTTCAGAAGGCGACGAACGAGCAACTCGCTGCTGTCACCGCCATCTTAGCCCCCTTAGCTGGAAACTCGGCCGATCCAGCCCCAACGGTTCGACACCTATCGAACAGCCGGCGTCGAGACCACAACAAATACAAACGCGGTCCAGATCTCACAATTATCCAGGAACTCGCCGAGCTTAAGAAGTCGGTCCTGGACATCAGAGACAAGATCCTCCAAGGACCCACTTCGGTGACGTTGATCGAACGCGTTCTCGCTGAAACCCTAAGGACCCTGTTTTCCCGGCGAATCACCGACATACGGTTTCAACAAAAAAACCGACCCCACAGATCATATCACCGCTTTCAACATCGCGATGGGTCGGACTAACTTTTCCGACGAGGAGAGAGACGTTGGGTATTGCCGCCTCTTCGTCGAAAGTCTCCAAGGACCAGCACTCAGTTGGTTCACCGGGTTAAAGGAAGACTCTATCAATACCTTCCACGACCTCTCGGCGGCCTTCCTCAAGCAGTACATCATGTTTACAAGGCAGGGAGCAACCCTATCCGGCCTTTGGAATTTGTCCCAGAGCGAAAATCAGAGCCTCCGCGACTACATGGAGAAGTTCCAAGCTGTCGTCTCGAAAGTACATATCCCGGACAGCATCGCCGTCGACGCTCCGATGAACACTCTCTTCTTCGAATCCCTTTTTCGCGAAGATCTTTATCAAAACCCCACCAAGTCATTCCAGGACGCTATCGCCAGGTCAAACAACTTCACTCGGATGGAGGAGGACACATCAGCGATACTCAAGAAAATGAACGTGACAACCAAGTCGGCAGCCCCAAAGGCCGCTGAGGCACGTCGGGAACCTCGACAGCACGCCCCCAGCAATAAACCACCGCAAAAGAAAAACTTCGTTTATGTCGTTGAGGAAAATGGGCCCTCGGGGTCCAAAGTCGTCGTGCGCAAAAAAGGATGGAACGTTTGGGACAGAGCGACCGACGAACAGCCGCAAACTACTCCAGCGCCTTCAAGTTCGAGTCCTAGCTCCCTCGACCTAAATCAGTGGTGTAGCTACCATAAGTCCAAGGCGCACGATACGAGGGATTGCAGCATCTAGTCGACCCTCTCTTTACGTCCTACGAAAAAGGGACGTCGAACGTCGAGCTACCCAAGCTAAGGCCGAACAACGCCAAGAGCTGGAGCCAAAACAAAGAAAAGAAGGCCCAGAAGCCTCAAGACAAGGCCGACACTCAACCCAAACGCGCAGAGGATGACAAACCGGACGAACAAGATGAAGACAAGACATGTGCCGACACAGAGCAGCCTCGCAATCGGAGACGCGTCCAAGTTATCCTCACACGACCAAGTTCTTCATCAGACGAAGAGGAAGATGCCACAGTCTGTGACTCGCAAGAGCATCCCGCCGGGCTCAAGAGCGAAAGCAGCGATCCAAGTGGAGCATGCGATTTAAGAAGTAAGTTTAAGAGAAAATCGCAAGCAGCCGAGAGCACGCACGGGTCCGGGAGCGACCTTCACACAGTCATCAACAAGTCTAGGGCTAAACAAGTCGAGGGCGACAGTGTCCGACCCCATCTAAACCCTCGAGTCCTCGATCTTCGCGATCGTCTCAACTCGAGATCAGAAGACCTCAGGATAAGACTCAATCGACCAAAAAGTTCCGACTTGCGATGAAGGTTGGAAGAAACAAAGGCCACAGGCGGCGACGAGGCCGAGCCTATTATCGAAGACCTATCCGACGACCTAGGGATCCAGCTGCGGAACAAACTTGCAGAACGCGCTACGTTCCTAAATGTAATCATGGGAGGCTCACCCCCTTGCGGTGACTCGGTACGCTCAGTCAAAGACTACCGGCGACAAGCCGTAACCTCAAAGAAATAGCCGTCGAAGCCCGAGAATGATCATCAGATCACTTTCTCGCCTGACGACGCCGCCGGCATCCACCTACCTCATAACGACCCTTTGCTCGTTGAATTGGGTATCGCAAAGTATGAAGTCGCCAAAGTATTGATCGACACAGGAAGTTCAGTCGATCTGATCTTCTGAGATACACTCAACAAAATGGGAGTCGGCCTGCGTGACATGAAGCCATGCGTGACATGAAGCCATCGTCCCGATCCCTCACAGGATTCAACGTAGCTTCCGAGACGATGATTGGCACAATCAAATTACCAGTCTACGCATGCGGAGTGACGCGCACCATCAAATTCTCTGTGATTTGCACGTCGGCACTATATAATGCGATCCTCGGAACCCCCTGGTTGCATTCGATGAAAGCGAGTGCATAAAGTTTCTGGGACCCGGCGGCCAAATACAAACCCTTCGAGGAGACCAGCAGGCCGCACGCGACCTATTGATTGCTACCGTGAAAATGCAACAGTCGACTCCTCGCATGAACGCGATATCGAAGCAGATCCACCCTCAGAAGGACGAGATCCTGGAGATCTCGATTGACGAGGCCGACCAAAGCAAAGTAGTCCGAGTTGGCGCGTTGCTCTCTGACGAGATGCAACGCGCGATCGTCGACTTTCTGAAGCAAAATATGCCTACGTTCGCGGGGACAACCTCGGATATGAAAGGTAAAAATCCTGCCATCACGTCCCACGAGTTGAATGTAGATCCGACTATCAAGCCCATCCAGCAAAAAAGACGTAAACTTGGTCCCGAGCGAAGCAAAGCCGTCAACGAAGATGTCAAGCAACTGCTCACAGCCGGCTCGATCATAGAGGTTCGATACCCGGAGTGGTTAGCCAACCCAGTCGTAGTTAAGAAGAAGAATGAGAAATGGCATGTTTGCGAAAGACAGTTACCCGCTTCCGCATATCGATCGACAAGTCAAGTCGACTGCTGGAAACGAACTACTGACCTTCATGGATGCCTTCTCAGGCTATAACCAGATCATGATGCATCCGGACGATCGAGAAAAGACAGCATTCATCACAGACCGGGGGACTTACTGTTACAAAGTAATGCCATTCGGCCACAACAACGCAGGAGCGACTTATCAACGACTCGTCAATCGAATGTTCGCCGACAAACTGGGGAACACGATGGAAGTCTACATTGATGACATGCTGGTAAAGTCACTTCGTGCGGCGGACCATCTCTATCACCTGCGGGAGTACTTCAAAACGCTGAACGAGTACGGGATGAAACTCAACCCGGAAAAATGTACCTTTGGCGTCACCTCGGGCGAGTTCTTAGGTTACATCGTCACCCAGTGAGGAATCGAGACAGATCCTAAAAAGATCACTGCGATACTTGACCTCCCCAACCCAAAGTACAGCCGAGAGGTCCATCGACTGACCGGAAGAATCGCAGCGCAAAACCACTTCATCTCTCGATCTATTGACAAGTGCCTTCCATTCTATGCGTTACTACGCGGTAATTAACGTTTCGTCTGGGACGAGAAGTGCGAAGAAGCATTTGGACAACTCAAGCAGTATCTTACGACTCCTCCCGTGCTGTCTAAACCCGAAGCCGGCGACACACTCTCTCTCTATATAGCAGTATCCTCTACCGCGGTCAGCAGCGTTCTCATCCGAGAAGATCAAGGTTAACAAAAACCGATCTTCTACACGAGAAAGCGAATGACCGGCCCGGAGACGCGATACCCCACGCTAAAAAAATGGCCCTTGCCGTTATCATGTCGACAAGAAAGCTCTGTCCTTACTTCCAATTACACACGATCGAAGTACTGACGAATCAGCCCCTTCGTACCGTGATGCAGAACACCACAGTCGGGTCGACTGTCGATGTGGGCTATCGAGCTTAGTGAGCACGACATTGGGTTCAAAAATCGGACGGCGGCAAAATCGCATGTCCTCGCCGACTTCCTGATCGAACTCGCGCCAGAGCTGGAGCAAGACCTAATCCTCCCAAGTCAAAACTGGATTCTCCACGTCGACGGTTCGTCGACAAACAAAGGATCGGGAGCAGGAGTCCAACTGCAGTCACCAACAGGTGAATTAATCAGACAGTCGTTCAGTTTCGGCTTCGCCGCTTCGAACAACGAGGCAGAATACGAGTCGCTCATCGCAGGATTACGACTAGCCAAGGCAGTCAAGGCAAAACGGCTCAGTGCATACTGCGGCTCGCCGCTCGTCACCAGTCAGTTCAGTGGTGACTACAATGCCCGCAATGAACGAATGGACGCCTACCTCAAAGTTCTCCAAACGCTCGCTAAGGACTTTGAGTTTTCGAACTCACGAAAGTCCCTAGAGGGGAATACGTGTGCGCCGACGCCCTCGCTGCCTTAGGCAGCAGACTACGAGATCAAGGTAAACGAACCATCCCGATCCACAAGATTAACAAACCGAGCATCGAGCTGACGCCCGACGAAACTACTATCGTAGCACCCGTATCCGAAGCTGTTGCTATGGAAGAGGACTCTGCGACAGAAGAAATCGAAGCCCCCGACTGGAGAACAGAGTTCATCGATTACCTTGTTGATGGAAAATTACCCCTCGAGAAGTGGATCCCGAGACGACTCAAAACACGAAGTGCCCACTACGCCGTCCTGGATGGAGAACTCCACCGATGGACCGCAACCAAAGTACTCTTGAAGGGCATCCATGGCGAAGAAACGGGTCTCGTCATGGCCGAAACGCACGAAGGCGCCGCAGAAAATAATTCTGGAGGACGAGCACTCGCATTAAAAGTCAAAATCCTCGGCTTTTACTGGCCAACGATGAACATGGACTGCGAAGCATACGCTCAACGATGCGATCAATGTCAGCGATACGATTCAACTATCCATTGCCCGACAGAGCTCTTGCGTACAATGACGGCTCCGTACCCTTTCGTGCGATGGGGAATGTACATAATCGGGCTTATGTCATGCTCCCGACAGAAGCGTTTCGTCCTAGTCTTAACCGACTATTTCACAAAATGGATCGAGGTGGAAGCTTTCGCCAACATAACAGAAAAAGAGGTCCAACGGTTCGTCTGGAAGAACATCATCTATCGCTACGGCCTGCCTTACGAGATAGTGACCGACAATGGCTCCCAATTCATATTGAACAAGTTTCGAGAATTCTGCGAGAGGTGGAGGATCCGCCTCAATACATCAAGCCCGAGATACCCGCAGAGTAATGGTCAAGCCGAGGCGTCCAACAAGATAATAATTGACGGACTGAAGAAACGCCTTGACTTGAAAAGGGATGATGTGCCGATGAACTCGACGGCGTCCTTTGGTCGCACAGAACGACTCCTCGAGGAGCGACTAAGTCAATTCCCTTCTCGATGGCCCACAGAGTCAAGGCTATGGCTCTCGCAGAAGTGAACGTAACCAGCCTATGACGGTCAAAATTGCCAGAACGTCGAGCTTAACAGTAACATGTTGCTCGAGGCCTTGGACGCTATCGAAGAACGACGCGACCAAGCGCTGCTCTGCATCCAGAATTATCAACATCAGATCAAGAACTACTACAATAAGAAAGTCAGATCTCGACCTCACGAGTTAGGCGACATCGTATTACGCAAAGTGTTTGAAAACACCAAGGAGTTGAATCCCGACAAGCTTGGGACTAACTGGGAAGGGCCATACAAAATCGCTCAAGTCGTCAAACCAAGAGTTTGCCGACTCGAGACATCCACCGGTGAACCTGTTCCTAGAGCATGGAACTCCATGCATCTCCGACGATATTATTCCTAAAAGAAATATCGAGACATCGGGTAAATGAACATTAGTCACTTTTACTCGACCAAATCCAATCATTACTGAGTGAATGACGTACCGTCACTTTCACTCGCAAAAAAAAAAAAAAAAAAAAAAACTTCAAAACGAAAAAATTCTTTCACTCGGAGAAAAAGAACTACGAGTGGCTTGATCCCCTCCTAGAGGTACGTAGGCAGCCTTAACCGGACCAGCTATAACCAAAAAACAAACAAACTCTCTCTGTGAGAAGAGGCACGACTTGCTTTCGCGATGCTTACGCACGAGCACGACCCTGTCTCCCGAACGACGGTACTAGCACTCGCACCCCACGAACGAGCACGTCCTGATCAGACTCGTGTTCAGGGGACTTTCGGTTGTATCACGACCCCAGCCGATACGATCGAGACGATAACTTTCAATCATCTTATAATTATTTAAGTCAGGTTTGGCCGACCGAATACTTTAAGACTACTCTAAGACTGATCGAAAACCGTTGTCGCTCGAAAATAAGACGATTTTCTTCGCAGTCACAGCTCGAACGCTATGACGACTCAAACTGTCGGTAGTGAGCATTCAGTCTCGATAAACCGTCGAATGACCGATCGATTATCAGATTTACTTCGAGACTAACGAAACAGCTTAACCGAAAAATTGTTAAAATTTCTAAGTCTAAAGCAACGTTTAGCGACTCACTGAAAAGCCCGTCGCAATTCTGAGTCCGAAAACTTCGCCTTGCGACTTACTGGAAATTTCGTTAAAAATTCTAAGTCTGAAAACAACGAAACGACTTACTGAAATTTAGAGAAATTCAAATTAGAGTTTAAACGTAAAGGGTTACAACACCAAAAGCCTCGCAGGGCCAAAAGAAAGCAAAAAGACTAAGAGAAACAACAGCAAGATTTGGGGTTAATCTTCAGAAGCGTTAGCGACTGGGGGAACTGATCCGTCAGGGACGTCGGCGGAAGAATCCGGGGGATCTATGCTAATCCCTTCCGTCTGTTCATCGACGAGTGTGGCTTCTACAGTCTCGACAGGTTCTGACCTTGCGCCCAGGATTTTCTCCGCGCCATCCAACTCCGAACCCGTTGTCTTCTCAACTGGGTCTCTCTCACTTCGATCCTCCGAAGAAGAGTCTGAAATCTCCAACACCCCTTCACCAACTTGCGTGCCTCTCGTCGAGGTTACGACCTTGCCGCCTAACTGCGGAGCATTGTTAGAGGTTTCTTTGGAGGTAACAAGCTCGTTTGCAGCAGGCCCGGCGTCAAGTTCGACGAAGGGAGTGGGATCATCGAGACGATCACCCGACTGTTTGCCACGAGAACTGCTCGGAGTCCGAAGAATGACCGCAGTTCCGGGATCGACGAGACCGGCGTTTGACCCATAAGGATCGAGCCCCGCCAAAACATGTTTGTTGATGAACGGTGAGTCGAGTAAAAGTGGAGAGAGAGATAGATCAGTCTCAGGGATCTCACCAACGTCGAGTCGCTTGGCCTCGAGTTCAAAATGCTTTTCCTGTATAAGAGATGGTGAGTCGAGCCCATTCACCTTTAAAGCTTCAAGGCATTTCTTCGTACCAAAGGCTTGACTGTATAAGAGACGGGCGTGATCGAAATCCTTACGACGAACCTCCCGGTTACGAATATTTCCGTCTGAACCCTTACCTGTTTATGGGTAACCTCGAAACTCCGAGACTCTTTCAACCGGTTGATCTCCCTCATGTGTATAAGGGACACGTCTCTCTTCTCTTCCTCTAGAGTAGCTTTCTCCGCCTCCAAGACGGCCTTCTCTCGTTCGAGTTCCTTAACTCTTTCACGAGACGATTTAAACTTGTCCTTCAATTCCCCGAACCTCTCCAGAAACCTCTCCTTCTGGGCTTTCTTTCCCGCGGGCAGTCAATCGCGCTCTACGACAGCCAGATCAATGGTCTTCTTGAACTCACACGATTTACGAGTAAGGGCCTCGCCCCTCACCCGCGCCAGCTTCTCGGCCTTACCCAGCTGAGCCAGTGTGTCCTTCAACGCCGTGTTGTACTTCTCTATGGCGAAGTTCATGCTCCCGTCACTCTACAAGAAACAAAGACAACGATCAATAAAAGAGGAAAGGGCAAAGGAATTGAAGAAAGAGGAGCCTTGGTTCGAGCCGCGTCGACATAAGCGTCTTTGAAGATCAGATCGCTCACCGCTGGAATGTCCCTCGGCCCGCCCCGCATCTGGCGGATAAGTTCAGCGCACTCAACCGACGCGTACGAGAGAGGAGTGTCCGCGTCGTATTTAAACTCTACGTGATCGGGAAACTTGATCCCAGATTTCCTCAGAGCCGAACCACTGCTCCCGATCGTCGGCGCAGCAACCCGCGGAGAAGTAGGACGACGAACTCCCGCCTCACCTCTCTCCTCTGACGCATGAGAGTCATCTCGGTCGGTCGAAACCGGCACATCACGGTCGACATACTTTTTCTTTCTCTTCTTCCTCTCTAGAGGAGCACCCGGCGAATCATTTGATCCGCCTTCAGCGCGTGCAGCAGCATCGCGGCCAGAACCATCGTGGACCAAGATCTCTTGACCTTCCGAAACCTCATCGGGCTCGGTCTGCTCTTCGATATACTTCTTCCTCTTCTTTTTCTTCGTCTTTTTCTTGGAAGGCTCGTCGGATTGCGCCTCTGCCGAAGTCGCCTCGACCGACGAAACGGAAAAACCGAAAGCTGCCCGCTTCTTTCATTTCTTCTTAATTTTCTTCGGTTCTACGACCTATGGAGCGAGGCTCCCCTCTGGGAGCTCGGAAAACACTGGATCGGGGACCACCGCCGACCGAAGGCTCGCAGTCAAAGTTTCTTCTCAAGTTGCCTCACTAGAAACCACAATCGGTTTGTTACTCGACGAACCGCCCAAACGGCTTCCTAACAACTTGCTTAGATCTGGCAAGGTTGTCATCTTCCTGGCCACGTTTATCTTCTTCTGCTCCGCTCTGGTAAAGATCGAGAATCTGCGTTTCTTGCCATCACCAACGGTAGCAGATCGGACCTCCAATCCCCTGCAAAAAGATCGACAAGTCAGGACACGAGAAGAGTAAGGAACAATATAGACAAAACGTGAAAGACTCACTCTTCGAGATCCTATCGACGGAGCACTAAGCCTTCAAAAGGCATGTGTGTACTGTGGTAGTTGGCATATAAAGCATTTTGTTGTGGCAAATTGGCTAGCATGTTCAGTTCTGGGGATGTATCCACCACCTTACCATAAAGAAGCACATGGTTTTTTTAAAACAAAGTTAAAACAAAAGCAAACCAAACATTATATAATAGACTTTATCCCAATATAAACATCCAACGTCGAATCCTCTCGACTGTAATGTTCACCCAACTCTCTTGAGCAAGCGACGCGACAGCACGAGCGTTCGCTATAAACTCTTCAGGGTAAACGGCTGTGTCCGGGTGATCGACAGCATCAAAAAGAGGGAGTTGGTAAGATTACAGAAAGAATCGCAAAGTCAAAGCTATCAACAGCATTCTACCAAGATCAGGGGTCCATAATAAACGAAGGACGTCGCCAGGCGGGTCCTCGAAAGCAAATTCGTCTGACTTGACAAAGAAGTAGAAACGCTGCCAATGATTCGTCCTGTTGGGGTGACCGATGATCATGTTGTAGTTCGGCCTCATCTGAATCAAAAATAGTCCATCCCCCATCGACTTGAGATATGTCAACTTTTCGAAGGTTCAAACGCTCATCGACACGTCGATCTCCGCTGCCATCACCATAAGTGCGACCGAGAGATGGAGTGAACCATTCAAAAATTGACTGATTGCAGCATCACGACGTCTCGCATAGGACGTGACGAGCCAAGGGATCGAAAACCAAAGTTTGGTCTCGTTCTGAAAATAGGACTCGTACACGCATTGGAATCCCACCGGCGGGGACAAAGGCCTTTGGGCCTACGTAGGGATGAGAAATGTCACTCCGATCCCGCGACATTCCCTGAGTACGATCTTCACACTGCTAGGAGTCGAGCGAGTCCTTTCAACGTTATCCCAAGACTACCCCTCTACAGTCGCAGAACGCATCAATTCTGGCACCAAGGCTGGGAGCTCCTCGAAAATCCCCCCAGGATGGTAGCAGGTAGGCACGAAGTCGGGAAGAACGGTTTCCCCTTCACTCGCTCCACCTTGACCGTCCCTCGCACAATCTCGAGCAGACGATGCAGCGATCATCCTTTCTTCACGAAGCTGCCTCGCAGACTCGACTACTAGGACCCGCTGAGGCGTGTCGATGTTCGCCGTATCCATGATAGCCTCGCGATGAATCGTCTCGAACTCAGAGAGAGGATCCGCGTCGATGACTCGCGCATGACTCGACTCGGTCACTACCGCTTTCCCTTATTGTTCTCTAGACAATCTACCACCCGAGGATATGGAGAATTCCAGAAATCTATGACTAAAAAGCTAGAGAGAGAAGCAGAGAGGAAGAGAGAGAATACCTGAGTCGGATGGAGAATGAGAAAAATGACAGACGAGAGGGGTATTTATAAGGAAGGAGCGCCGCACCCCCCGAGGTGTCATCATTAGGTCTAAACGGGCCTAGATGGGCCCATTTAGGCGCGTGGATTCCACATCGTCTCGCGACGCTTCAACTTCTCAAGGCAAACCGGAGCCGATTAAGGCCAAAACCGGTGAACATGCCAGAATCAAAGAAAACCATCGCTTCTCCCAAACCGATAAATTTCGAAGACTCGAAAAAGTGAAGCACACAGCGATCAGTCGCGAAGAGATGAGCGGGATCACAAATCCAGAACATCTATCCATCAGACCTTACTTCCAAATTCACTGGGTCGGCTACGCTACTCACCAGTGAACTGGGGGGACTTACTGTTGGGTATGGGCCTGACCCTCCCAAAAGGCCCACAGGATAGTTGTCCTTACCCGTTTCCATGTGGGAGAGACCCGGCTCTCCGAATCGCGAGCGACCGATCGGCTCGACTTGAGACTGCTTTTAGCTGACTAAACGAGCGACTGAAAGCAGTCGACTCGACGACTCGAGGCAGCGGCCCGACAGCTCGGCCCAATCGACGAAAGGCCCATTAGGTCAAGACGAGTTAGGTTAACGAGCAACCACCTATAAAAGGGAAGAGAGGGGCAGCGAGGAGGGGATCCGAAAATCACTACACACTTACTTTCGGCTAGAAACTAGAGTTTTACATCTTTACTCTCGCCGACTTGTACCTTCCGGCGAACTAGCTTTCGCCGGCCTGTTTCCACTGTTTCTTTCCTCTTTTGTAACACAATCAAACGATTCCTTTATCTAATAAAACGTCTTTGTCTCAACCCACCGACGAGAACTCGTCTCCTTTTCTTTACTAGTTTATCGACAGTACTCGGTTCAAACAGATTTCATCCTTGACGGATCATGACGAGTTTAGAAACCGCTAATTTGAATTCTCTTTCGTCGCTCTCAAGGAAATCAAAAAATCAAAGCCCTTTTTGATTTCATGCTTGAACGAATCATGTCTTTTGTAGCCTAAGATGTTGTGATCATGGATAATGGCAGAGAGGACGAGTGCAGCGATTGTAGCCTTGAACTCGCAAATAGGAAAACTGTTAAGGGTTTTCATGTCTTCATTGATTTGTCTCCGTTATACAGGAAACTTATCTACAGGTTTATAAAACTGTAAAGAAAGCAAAGAAGGTGTTTCGTAGTCATGAACATGTTAGTGTTTAAGATTAGAATTTGGATCTAGAAACTGGTTTTAAACTGGGAATTCAGATTTTGGATTCATAGATGTGATTCAATTTGATAAAAATATTCTGCTATGAGGGACGAAGATCTCTAATGCTTTCACGAGACAATAACTTGTATCATCGTAGTAAGAAAAATGTTTTTTGTGTTCATGTTCAAGATCAAAGAACTTGGAACACACATAAAGGAGGCCGCAAAGAATATCAATTGGTTTGTTCCATTCACAATTGGTTTTAGTCTACTTTAGAATCAGGTAACTAGCGTGAGAGAGTCTGCATTATAGTGTAGTTATAGCTCAAAAAATATATTTTCTGTTTATGAAGCCAATGTTTTTATGTTCTTAGACATGTTAAATTTGAAGTGTTCTCTATTTGGGATGATCCAACTGCATAAACAATTGTGGATCAAAATCCTTGATCAAACTACGCTCTTTCAATCCTTCTTATTTGATCATTTACTCCTAAAATAGAGATATAGACATCATATTTCTGAAGTGTTCCAAAAAAGAAAAGAAAAAACATAGTATTTCTGATCGAGACACATATAAACTTGATATGTGTTCTTCACTTTGTCCTCGTTTAGTTTTGTTCTCACCCTTGGTTGTTTACTTTCTATAAGACCATAAGCAATGGACCTGTTGAATAATTCATTCAACTGATTAAACCATTTAAAGAGGGTGTTGAATTAAAAGAGAGCATACTTGGATTCACAGCAGTTAAATAATTCCAACTAGTTGAAAGAACATAAAATGGGCCCCATTCTTCTACATCTTCTATTGGGATTCGTGTTTCAGATTTGTATGATTTTTATTTCCACCAAATATTTCAAACTTAATTATTTTACATTTGAACATTTTGCTACAGAATAAAAATTATATCAAAATTCATTATTTTTAATGATCTATAAATAGAAACTACTTTCATTTCATTTGGATATATATAATAAAAATGTCATTTTCATTGTAATTTCTATATTTTTATCATTAAGCTATGTCATTTTAGATATTTCATTTAGTTACAATCAATTTTTTATTATTATTTAACTATCAAAATTATATAATAATAATATGAATTAAAATTTGTGGGGTATGATGTTGAATTTTATAAAACAAAACCATTGTAGTGAAAAAATTTGTATGGGTCTTGAATTAATAGGTTGAAAAAAAAGATGATGATGTGGATTGTAAATATGTGTAAAGTAGGGTGTTGAATTCATAGACCATTGTAGATAGTCTAATGGTGTGAGTGAAAGGTTGGCGATGTATCTTGTGGCAACTTTTAGTAATTATTTCACAGATGTGAAAATGTTAGTTTTTTTAGTGTTGTTTTATGTAATAGAATTTGCATTACATATCTCTACTGAGTCATTGGTCGTAAATGGTTATGCACGTATGGTGGTTAAAATATCTCATGAAACAAATAGTTTGCTGATGTGTTAATTTATAAATAATTTGTAAGAAAAAAAAGATTTAAAGACTTTCAAATCTAACTTTTCTCTCTAAAGTATATCCTCTGACCTTTCTCTATAAGATTTGTTTTTGGTTTCTTTCCGATCACCGGCTCCGGCTGCTCTCGTAGAGCCAGAGTCGGATTTTCTTTTGTTTTCCGTGACTGAAAGAAACTTTTGATCGGTACAATCTTCTTCTAGGCGTCTTCGGTTAGATCTTAGATCTATCTGTGCGGATCTGATTCTCTATTCAATATCTTTAGCCTTTTGTTGTTGCATGTACGTCTTGAGATTTCTTGGGTTCTTCTCTGGTTTCGATCTTCTGTCTCCTTGTCCTTTGCATGCGACAGAATCCGGAGTCGATTGCAACTGCTCCTGTCATTTACCATTTGATCTGATCGAGATCTGCTTTTCGTCAAGCTTCAAGTTGGTGTTTAAAGTCGTCTCCTCATCGACATCGCCTTATCCGGTTTGAAGACTATGGAAATAGATTGTCCAGTTGTCTCCTGGGTCTTGAAGCTTTGTTCTCTATCCTGTTTGGGCTATTCTCTATAGGAGGTTGCGTATCTCGGTGGTTTGATCAAGCTTTGTCTCCATCGGTTTGTCTATTCCCAAGATTCTCTTTTAAAGTCTACATGCTAAATAGTTCTTAATGTGTTCTGGATTTAGTTGATTGTCCATTGATGTTCTAGAAGTTTGATTGTGCTTTGTTTGTTTCTCAGTTTATGTTCTTGTTCATCTTGTCTCCCTCTTGTGGGCTAATGTTTCCGGGGGTATATGTTTATTCCGCCGGACTTATGGTTGTGTTCTTATGTATAAGTTCTTGATGTAATCCTCTGAATCAATATAATCAATCAGTGTTTAAAAAAAAAAAAAAAAAAAAGACTTTCAAATCTGCTCAAATTCCATGATCACCTTTTAAAAATTTCTTGAAATCCCAAATTTCCTTAAAAAAATCCTTGGATTTGTCATATACTCAAATTCCCTCAAATTATCAATACAATAAGCCCCACTAAATCCTAAGGTTTGGATTATTTAACTCTAGGGATATAAGTGTATATTTACCTCTTTAATGAAAAAATTTGGTCATTTTGATCCTTAGAATCTATATTTGTGATAAGGGTCTTTTTAGTGCTATCCTATGGTATTTATCTTTTGTTTATTGTATATATAGTTTGCATATCTCACCTATACATCACATCATTCGTCATATGCCCTTTCCTCATATGCCCTTTCCTCGTATGCCCTTTCCTTCGAATGTGTCGCAGACAACAAATTACATAAGAGCCAAGATATGCTTCAATTTGGAGAAGCTAGCCATTGAGGCTAAAAACCTAATAATATCTCAAGAGGAGGTGGTTGTTATCAGATATGAGTACAAGAAGATTCACAAAAGATGCTTCTCATGTATGCGTCTTACACACGAAAAAACTCAGTATCCTTACATGAGAAAGTTCATCATAACAGAGGTGAATCATCAAAGGAGGGAGATGCACTGATTATACCACAAAAACCGACAAGGATGGCAGCTATAGAAGCGCCCCAAAGATTTCTAACAATGTTCCCCGAGCTTTCTAGAGAAGATAGGCAAGCGGCCATGCAGTACATATCGCATGCTGATGAGACCGAGAGTATAGCCAGGATAGTGCGTGTCCAACAATCTATTGAAAATGCAACTACTGAAGATAATGGTGTGCCGATCAGAATATCACATGACCTACACAAAGATAAAGGCTTGGTGCTTGGTTATGAGAATCATGAAGATAGCTCTAGCGAGAGTAATGTCCATAGCACTAAACATGTTGTGTCTGCGCCTGCAGCCTCTTGATATCTTGCATATTTCCATTATCTTATCCATTCATCCATGTGCATTTTGATCATATAGACTAGGATTTAGCCATGTTTAGGTTACATTTTGCATCCATGAGTCTCTATCAGGTGTTGGAGTGCCACATGGAGTTCTTGGGGCTATTTGGATGCATTTGGAGCTCAAAGGAGGTGAAATATGTGATAATTGGATGAGCAGAGCAGGGGAGCGAGGTTCCGCAGCGACGTCATGAGGTCGCTCCAAAGCACCTCTCAGAGCGACCTAGCTGGAGCGACCCCGTGAAGTCGCTCGCCATATTCACCCCGTGAAGCGACTTGCCCAGAGAGACCTCCCGGAGCGACATCATGAAGTCGTTGTGTCCCACTTCTCAGAGCGACCTTCCTAAAGCGACGCCATGAAGTCGCTCGCGTTCTCGT
>NC_027755.1:7174060-7189891 GCF_000695525.1 Brassica oleracea var. oleracea
GCCTAGGAACAACCAGCAAGGCAACTATCAGCCTCAGCAAAACCCTCCTCCTGGTTTCTCCAACAAAGGGAACCAGTCTTCTCAACAACAAGCTAATCCTTCTACCTCTACTCCTCAGGAAAGCAGCACTGATGTTCTACTGAAACAGATCTTCGAGTCTCAGACTAGAAGTGAAAAGCAGGTTGGATATGGGAACAATACTCCAATTGTATTTACCGGTAACCCGAGATCAAGAAGGAATGATCGGAAAAGACCACCGGCATGGGTTCTAAGAGTGCGACCAAACAAAAGTGTACCTGCTATTGACACTGGAGAGCAGGGTTTTTCTCAACATGGAGACGGGTCAGGAAAATGTAAATCAGAGGATAGTAGCAAGAGGAGTGCAGGGGAGATCTCAGGAGAGGGATCAAAGAAACCAAACACAAACAAAGAAATTTCGGTGGCTTCCAGTTTGAAACCGCTGCCATCCCAATGAGCATAGTGAGCTGGAACTGTCGAGGAGCTGGAAGCACCAAGACAGTTCAACGTATCCGGGATTTTCGTCGTCAGTTTTTCCCGGATTTTATGTTTCTTATGAAGGCAAAGTAAAAGTTGTCTTATATGGAGGTTTTAAAGTTAAGTTTGGGTCACGATAATCTACATACTGTTGAGCCTATTGGGCGTTGTGGAGGCTTAGCGTTGACGTGGAAAAGTAGTTATGGGGTTGATATCCTTTACAGTGATAAAAGGATAATTGATCTGAAAGTCACAATTGGTTCATTGGTATTTTTTTCTCTCATGTATCTATGGGGACCCGGTGAGAGGTAGGCGCAGAGAAGTTTGGGACACGTTCTCGAATATTAGGGTGCATAGAGATGGAGCTTGGGTGTTGGTGGGCGAATTTAATGAACTGATTAGATTTTGAATCGCGCTTAAAAAACGCAGGTTTGCTTTTTATTTATTGATCGAAAACTGATTTACAAACTACCATTATTTTTGTTTCGAACCATAACAGTTGAGTTTTTAGGTTTTTATCATTTGTTGTTTTTTTCTCTTCAAAATATGGTATTTGTTCGAAATATGGTAGTTGTCCTATAATAATGGTTTTCATATCCTACCTAGATTCGTGGTTGAACCTATAGACCCGATACATTGTACATAATCCGGTTCAAATTTAATGAAAAATTCGTTAATTAAAAATCCGATAGAACCCGGAAAAACCTAAAAACTCACTATTAACCCACGATCTGATACCATTGATTCGATAAAAACACAAAATATATGATAGTATTTAAAAAAAAAAAATGATTAAATTACTCATATATATTTTAATATAACATAAATTTGTGATTCTTTAGAATATTATGAAATTTTATTATGTTATCCAAATAAAAAATGATAATATAATAAATCTTATTGATATGACAATATTAGTTTATTTTTGTTATTAATAACCTATTATAAGTTTGTATTTTTATTTTAGATTAAAAAATTTATTTTAAGATAATTTTTAAAATATTCTTAAACACTCATAATTGTCATATCAATATTATGTACAAAATGACATTATACACGGAAAAATGATATTCAAATATGTATATGATATATGGTATAGGATATAGAGTTTTGGTTTGTATTGAAAATCTGCATGATATTCGAATTATCTATTTTGAATATTGATACATAGATTTATGAAAATAATAGTGTTTGTTAATTTATTTATTGTTCATAATATATTTATACTTAGAATATTTATATTATATTTAAAGTTAGCATATCGTTTATATATATAGGCCCATTATAGTGGAGCATGGCCGAGCTTTTCTACTGAGCTGGAGGAGTTTATGAAGATGAAAGCAAGATTCACGGAGTTCTCGATTGTCTTTGTACCTCTCCAGGAAAATGTATCGTCTGATTCATTAGCTAAGATAGCGAGATCCTTCCATAAGGAATTGTAGACCACCTCAAGCTTGAGTAATAGAACAGCCGTTTGAGAAAAAAAAAATATAGGCCCATTATTTATAAATCAATTTAGGTGTATCTGTAGGACCAAAACCAAAAGACTTAAATGCCATTAATGAATTTTATTAATTCCTTGTAAGAAATAAGGGTATTTTTGAGAAAAATCCAACTTTTATTAAGGGCATAATTTGGAAATGATCTCTTTTAATGGTATTGATGCACAATGATGAGAAGTTAGGTGGTGTAACAAGGGAATGACCCACTTTTTAGGACTTCTGAAATATGGCTGAAGCTTGTAAAATCAGGGAGATGAGATCCACGGGCAATACCTTGTCATGGTCTGGAAAGAGGGACCACGTTTGGATACAGTGTCGCCTGGATTGTAGCTTTGGCAATGATGAATGGTTCCGTCTCTTTCCTCAATCTTCAACAGAATATATGAGCACGTGGTCATCAGATCATCGCCCTCTAAGAATAGAGTTTGCTCTGGAACCAGAGAGCTTGAAGAGAGGACGTTTTTACTTTGACAAACGGATGTATGGAAAGAGAGGTGTAGAGGAAGCCATAGTTCGGGGATGGGAGGCTGAGAATGACTCCCCGAATCTAACGGTACTGGAGCGCATTGTGCGTTGTAGGACAGAGCTAGCTAAACTCAAAAAGGCTAGTGACTGGAACTCCAAAACGCAGATAGAGGGACTGCAGAATGAACTCGATCGAGAAGATGTGATCATAGCGCATAACAATGTGATCATAGTGCATGAGCTCGTGCATCGTTTGAGAACAAATGACACGATCGGATGTCGAAGTATGGCTGTCAAAACGGACATGTCTAAAGCCTACGACCGTGTTGAATGGAATTTCCTTGAGGTATTACTTGAGAAGATGGGATTCGATAGAAGATGGATCAGTTGGACGATGTCTTGCATAAGCACAGTCTCTTTCTCTATATTGCTCAATGGTAGATCACATGGTTTTTTATCAAACCCGAGAGAGGGATAAGGCAAGGGGATCCTCTATCCCCTTTCTTATTTATAATGTGTGCATAAGCCCTTGTGCATGTACTGAATGTTTCCGAAGCTAAAGGCAAACTTCATGGCGTCAAACTTGCAGCGACAAGCCCTCCAGTTCATCATTTGTTGTTCGCAGACGACAGCCTGTTAATGTGTGATGCTTCTGTCATTGAGAGTGAAGAAATAACCAGATGTTTGAAGCTATATGGAGACGCTTCAGGCCAGCTTATTAATCAAACAAAGTCATTGATTATCTTCGGGAGTAGAATCGAAGATCAAACTAAAGCTGACATCAAACTGGCTTTGGGCATAGATAGAGAAGGTTGTGAAGGTACGTATTTGGGACTACAGGAATGTTTCCAGCGCTCCACAAAAGACCTTCTCAACTCTATAAAAGAAAAGCTTGAAGGTAGGCTCCAAGGATGGTACTCAAAGACGCTATCTCTAGGTGCAAAAGAGGTATTGCTGAAATCTGTTTCTTTGGCCTTACATGTGTATGCTATGTCGGTATTTAAGCTCCCTAAAGACCTCTGCGCAAGGATCACAAGTGCTATTGTTGAGTAAACCTAAAGAGCAAGGAGGGCTTGGCTTTCATGATATTGGAAGATTCAACCAAACGCTCTTAGGTAAACAGGCATGGAGAATCTGGAGCAACCCTAACTCGCTAGTTTCAAGAGTACTCAAAGGGAAATATTTGAAAAGAGGGACTTTCTTAGACTGTGGTATAGGCTCACGACCCCCCTTTGCTTGGAGGAGCATTATGCATGGTAGAGAGCTTCTAACACAAGGTCTGGTTAGGAACATAGGCAATGGAACTAGCTCTAATGTGTGGGGTGAAAAATGGATCATTGATATAATCCCAAGACCACCTATGTACAAGGAAAACATCACTACGAATCTGGCTCTCAACGTGTCCGACTTACTCATTCAAGGTACAAGCATGTGGAACCTGAACTTGCTGTTTCAGACTTTTACACCAGAGGATGTCGAGAGGATAATGATGATAAGACCATGCGTGAATCAGGAGGATTCAATACGGTGGGGCTTTACTAAGAGAGGTGATTACCCTACTCAGAGTTGTTATAAGTTGTTGGAAGCTTTAGTCGATTTCGAACATCCACAGACTAGAGCCTTACCTCTTATTGAGAGGCAACTTTGGAGGAATATCTGGAAAATCAAAGCACCACCAAAAATCAAACACTTCATTTGGAGAGCTCTTTCTGGTGCTCTAGCGGTAAAAGAACGCTTGATCACTCGTGGTATTCAGATGGACACTACGTGTATCTGTTGTAATCAAGCAGCTGAAAGCATTTGCCATGTACTGTTTGGGTGTGTTGGGAACTAGCTAACGTGCCTTTTCCAACTTCGGGCTTCTCAAGGAATTCGGTGTTCTTAAACTTTGTTCACCTCTTAAAAGTCTCAGACTCAAAGGCAGGGGAACCCACTTCGCGGAATGTTTTCCCATGGTTAGTTTGGGAGCTATGGAAGGCGAGGAACGCTTTGGCGTTTGAAAATAAATCTCTATCGGCTCACACCATTGCTGCCAAAGCTTTTGAGGAAGCGTACTCTTGGCAGAACACCCTGAACCTTACTGAGAACTCTGGTGGCCTCCATGAAGAGGGGGAGTAAACGCCTATAGGATGGATAAAGCCAACGGGGGATATCTGAAGTGCAATATAGGCTCATCATGGATAAGTTGGAGGCAACCGAGTGGGGCTTCATGGATCTTACGTGATGATAAAGGTAGAACAATCATGCACAGCCGAAGGTCATATTCCTTCATGAGATCCAAGACTGAAGCGGATCTTTGGGCACTACACTGGGCTGTGAAATGCATGAAAAACACTCACCAAAGAAAGGTTATCTTCGAAGCGTCCTCTGAACAGATACGGGAGGTTCTCTGTAACCAAGCTCAATGTCCAGGGTTCAGAAGTATTGTGGGGATGATCAATATCCAGCTCACTAGGATCGAGATATGGAGTCTTGACTATTCATTACCAAAACGAAACGAGGCTGCAAATGCCATTGCAGTGAGCGTTACGCGTGATAGACGTCATCAGTCATACATTGCTCACAATGCACCGGTTTGGCTGCACCATTTGTTATCTTTGGAAGCTCAATCCAACTAGGGTAAGGGGTGAAACCTATCACCAAAGAAAGATCCTCCCTAGATCTTATGTTTCTCTTACCCTCTCCGGTGTCTACTGACATCTTTTTAACTTATTTCCTTCTGTTATTTGTTTCTTTTTGTTTCCTCTCAGTGTTGTGGTTATGAGACAATATCGAGCTCAGCTAGCGTTGTAAGGTTATTTTCAGTGTTTTGGTAGCATGATAGAAACCGAATCACTTATGAAGTTATGATACATTAACTAGACTAGATAAATTTTCTGCATCGCTCGCTTGTGAGACAGTAAAACGATGATTTTTCAAGAATTATCTTCACCAGAAAAGATTTTTCATGCTTGTTTGAACTTTGTAGTAACTTAAATAATGTGAATATTAACAAGTGATGTGGAGTGTTAAAAAGTGAATATTAAGGTGCTGAATATACTAAACCAATGTAGATGGTCTTAGAAGACTGAAGTAGAGAAAACATTCTACACAGTCCAATGATTAGTGGCATTCGATCATTTACAGCAACAGAAAGTCCGGCAAGTGAAAACTTTAAACCCTCTCCGCGTGGTATATATTTTATCAACAAATAAATTGGCTGAGAGAAGTTGATTTGATTTGAGTTCATTAGGGTGAATATTCTATTGTTCAACTTTCATTAAGCCTCAAATGAATAGATTAACGTCGCAAAACGAATAAGAGAGACCAACCCCATTTGAACAAAAAGTGAAACCACAACATGATTAAAAGCATCAGCTAAATTTACCGATTTCTATCTTCTTCTTGATTGCTTTTTGACCATGATATATAAACGCATCTATTATCCCAGACACCGTGAAAACACCTGCCATGTTTTGAATTTTTAATGCAGAACAGGCAAAGCAGGCAACAAAGAGAGTTCGTATGGGGCTATATAGGTAATAGATACATCACCTCCAACTATGGCACAGACATTAGTCAAGAAGTGCAAGAACGATATATGCTCCTCTGTGAAGGTTACCTGGCAATTCAACAAATTTTAGATTAGGACTCTAAATATTTCTTCTATTTTTCCCACTTCGAAACACACACACTAACCTTGATTGGAGAGAGATCATAGAAGAAGAAAACTCCTGGTAAGGATTGCAGTTGACCTGCTTCTGAGCTCTTAACATGTTCGGTCACTGAGAACTGTGCCATTTTACTTTAAGTTAATATCATAAAAAGGATGAGAATAAATAGATTATAATTGAACAGTTAAAGAGCCTCGCGCTCACCTGATTTGATTGAATTGTGTGTCCACTGATATCTGTGTATACTGTTGGTACAACCTTTTCAAAGCAGACGAAGCAGAGTAGATTAAACAAAGGTACTTTTAAAGACATACTTCAGCTGGTTGTCGCAGAACAAACCTTGATAAAATATTGGTACATAGCATTGGGTGTGTCTTGACTCCACTGGACTCTGCAAACGTCAAGTAGCTTAAAGAACATGAAAATATAAACCGTGTGTGTGACAGAATTAGACCACAATTGTCATTACTTGTCAAGAGGGTTCACGACACCAGGAAAGTAGTCCCCAAAAGTCAGTCGATTGATCTTGTGACTTATCTGAAACGGAGTTTGAATAGATTATTAGGACGCATCGATTGAATTATAAAAACGAAATGAAACCAGTAGGACAAGTGATTTCTTACGTTAAAACTGTCTTTCTGAAAAGCAAGAAGATCATGAACGTGAACGCCCGCCTGATGAAAGCTTTTCCCGGGAGCAAAGTGGAAGTTTCCCGCCACTTTATTCACCTCCAAGAACCCATAGATATTACATCCTTCACCTTCTTCATCCTTTACTCTTTGTAAGAAACCTTCTCGTTTACACTGATCATAAACAGACAAGCGAAACAGATCTAAGCTCGCAATTAGAAACAATAAACCCACAGAATACCAAATAAACGGACCGTACACAAACCACTGAGGCTCCAACATAGAGAAAGATGAAGAAAAAATGAAATGAAAAAAAACACACACATGCAAATACGTGATGAAAACACACAGTTGCCAGGAATTTAAGAGGTGAGCAACATATCTCTCAGCAATTCACCTGATCAATCAAATCTGGATTTGTAACACCCCACCCTTTTTTTCTATATGCTTCACGAACATCCTCACATGAATTGCAGCAGTCATGCTCTTCCTACAAGAAAAAAACAACATATGAAAGCTGAACGATAGAGGAAAGCCACTATAACATCTGTGTTTGTCTGATCGACTATGATCTCTTCACTATCACTAAACAACAAGGGTAATCAGAATATGAACATGACAGAAAAGAGAGAGAAGAATAGCAAAATTACCGCTTCAGCACCATAGCAAGAACCACAGTAAGTCTCATTATGTTCCAGCCTACCACCATGTTTCTGCAGTGGCTTCTCAATCTGCACAATCACAAAAAAGTAAGAAACTTTACAAGCTCCCCAAAAAGGCTGCTTTCAGCTAATGCTTTTATCCTAGTGTGATGACTAAAAAATCCCAGAGAACATATGACAAGCGCATGCTTCAAATTACACTAAAGAAAAACAAACCTTTGCAGCGCCTATACCGTCCTGTCTTGATTCTATAATGTTACCATGAGAATCTAGTCTTCTCTTAATGACATCGTGTTTCTGTTTATCCAAAGGGAAAAAAAAAAAAACCAGATTAGCCACAAAATTGACAAGCATATATACAAGAAAATGTCACATACCACGTCAAGATGCAGCTCTCCACTAATATCCATAGCATCAACACTTAGAATGGAACATGCTAGAGCAGGAAAAGTCATATCAAACTGCCATATCAAAGAGCACATTTGAGAGATCTATCTGAAAAAAAAAAACATTCCTTAAGAAAAAAAAAAAACAAGATTACATTGATGCGTAACGTCTCTCCTCTAGAAGTATCCACCACGAGCTTCGTCTCGGTAACGCTATGAAGATATAATCCTAAACAAACAAACAGAAACTCAAAACCGAAACTCAACTAGGTAGAAATATCAAGCAATTCAGATCTCACGTACGTAGCTCGGAGAAGAAGAGAAGGAACATAACAACGGAGGAGACGAGGGTGATAACGCCGCCGGATAACGTACGGCTGTAAAAATCCTCATTGATCTTTGGATAAGCATCCAGATTCCGCAATTTATTCAGGATCCCCGCCATTTCTGGGGATTGAGATTCCCAGATTCAGTTTTCCCCAGATTCGAATCCTTACTCGGCTCAAAAAAAAGAAGATTGTGCCCGGAGATAAATCAGACGAGCGAAACGTTCGGAAGCGAAATTCTTCCGACGATGCGTTCGAAGAGAGAGAGAGAGAGAAAGAGATGGATTGAGTTGTTTTTTTTTTTCCTTTGGTTTCGTCACCGTCGGACGGAGAAGCGTTTACGGTTTACGTAGTCGTAAACACGTTCGCGTTTGCCGTCTTCTCTACTTACGTTAGTCGTAAACGACATCGTTTCTGTCAGTGTCAAAATACACATACATTATCAAACAAGTAATAAAAGAGGATATAAGCTTCAGTTAGGCTGTCCACGTAGGATAGAAAAATCGTCCAATCAGAAGAGTCATTTTTGACACGTCAGCACGACTTTAGTAATGTCCGGCTTCGTTTTTTTTAGCCCAAATATTGATGTCAATGGCCCAAGAAACCCATTCCGTTTGCTCTTAGCCTTCTTCGTTTCACCTTTCACGATCTGAAAGTGGAGGGATTCGACATTGCCCTTTGCTCTTCCTCTTCTTCATTTTCATTTCACGATCTGATCCACAATCAATCAATACATCCTCCACTTCGTTTCTCCATTTACTCTTATTGACCCTCCAAGACACGACAGTGCCGAAACCATTCGCAGGGCTTTGAATCTTGGTGTTAACGTTAAGATGATCACCGGTAACTAAACTTATTCATCATTTTCTATATCAGGAAATCGATGGCTACATAGATGTTTTTCCTAACTTGCGCTCTAATTACGTTTCCAGGTGACCAACTTGCTATTGGTAAGGAAACCGGTCGCAGGCTTTGAATGGGAACCAACATGTATCCATCTGCGGCTCTTCTTGGTACTGACAAGGACTCCAACATTGCATCCATTCCTGTTGAGGAGTTGATTGAGAAGGTTGATGGGTTTGCTGGGGTCTTTCCAGGTTATAACTTGCTTCTTAAACCTCACCATATGTTCATTCGAAAAGGCTTTGTTATATTGATCCAAGCTTCTTATCTTATGATTCCAGAGCACAAATATGAAATTGTGAAAAGCTGCAAGAGAGGAAACACATTGTTGGAATGACTGGTGATGGTGTCAACGATGCTCCTGCATTGAAGAAAGCTGACATTGGTATTGATGTGGCCGATGCTACAGATGCTGCTCGTGGTGCTTCAGATATTGTTCTCACTGAACCTGGATTGAGTGTTATCATCTGTGTAGTGCTCACTAGCAGAGCTATCTTCCAGAGAATGAAGAACTACACCGTGCACATTCTCTTAGTTTTTTTCTTACATTATGCCCACTATTTGTGTTTGTTTGCACCAATATCTAATATCTTTTTCTTGCTTATGACAGATTTATGCAGTGTCAATCACAATCCGTATTGTTGTAAGTAGACACTTCATTTAGATATCTATCTCTTATTACCATGATCTTTCTTTTGTGTACTGATTATATTGCGATATACTTTGTGCAGTTTGGTTTCATGCTTATTGCTCTGATATGGGAATTTGTCTTCTCAGCGTTCATGGTTTTGATTATTGGCATCCTTAATGACGGTGAGAAAATGGCTTTTACTTTACTATATAGACTCCTAATACTTTATGTGCATTATCTTATATCTTATGGTATTGATTGTTACTATCTTTTAGGTACCATCATGACAATCTCAAAGGATAGAGTCAAGCCATCTCCCACACCTGATAGCTGGAAGCTCAAAGAAATTTTCGCCACCGGTATTGTGCTGGGAGGTTACCAAGCCGTTATGAATGTTGTTTTCTTCTGGACGATTCACAAGACCAACTTTTTCTCATCAGCTCATTTTCTTTTCATCTTTTGTGTAAAGATGCTTGAGGGATTATGTAGATAAATATTGCCTTAGGAAACTAAAATTCATCATTGATATGCAAGACAAGTTTGGTGTGAAGTCAATCAGGGACAACAATGATGAGCTAATGGGTGCTGTGTACCTTCAAGTTAGTATCATCAGTCAAGCGCTCATCTTCGTCACGAGGTCAAGGAGCTGGTCGTTCGTTGAACGTCCTGGGGCGCTTCTGATGATTGCTTTCGTCATTGCACAACTTGTATCATTAATCGGCCGATAAAAGCTGTCCAATTTTTTCTCAATATTAAATTCACCAATTCACAAATTCAAAGTGGTGAAGTCCAAACATTTGAAGGTCCAATGTATACTTCAGATTTCTTTGACCAAGTTACCTTTGCATTTTTGGGATCAGTTAAATATGTGCAAGGATTTTAATGATCTGCCATGATTTTTGCAATGCTCTTTATATAGGATATAACACGCAATTGGGTGGTAATCTTTCATACCGTTGCCTTAGTTTTTATCAGGATAAGACCCAACTGGAAACATGTTTTATTATTACACCGAACAGATGTATTTTGAAATAGATATTGAACCAAAAGGCTACTAGCACAATCGGCCAAGGATGATCGTTGTTTTTACAAAGGGGTGTCGAAAATACCTTGGTGATGAACCTCTTGATATCATTCAAATTACCCTAATGAGTTAATTACTCTCTCAAATAAGATGTTCAATTGTAGTACTTAGAGATCGAATCCACAGAGAGCTAGGGAACCTAATAAATCTAATCAAATTAGTTAAGCTAGGTTGTTTAATGATTTAAATGTAAAGTTGCAAGTTTGTGAGCAAGTAATTGCCCGAATGATTGATTGAGGTTTTGGTACTTAAATGGAAATAGCTAGACTTAGGGTTTTTATTCAGGAAATCAGGATTATAATCTTACAGATGCCTAATAAGTTGTATGCATGGTATTATAGAGCTCAACACTTAATAAAAAACCCTTAGGCTTTCGCTTTCTAGGTTTGTCTATTGACCAGTATCGATCAATTATTCTATAGGAATATCGATCGATACACTTGTTGAAACGTCGATCGATTATTCGATAGGAATATCGATCGACGCTCTTGGTAAAGCGTTAATGCGCGGATTGAATATGCTCACTAAGCTTCCTAGATCAGGTCTCGCTTACTCTAGCAATTTTAGCTCAGTTAGGATGGATTCAGAGTGAGATGCAGGCTGTCGCTTATGTCTACAACTCCTAGGGAAAGTTCTAGGTAGCTAATCTAGAAACATGCATTAATAAAAATCCTAATAATGAATATCACAACTTAGCAATCTATAGTTGGGGCTAATTCCTCATAACATATTTAAACCCTAAAATATAACAGGAGAACTAATCAGACATGGCAAAGCAATTCATAACAGGAATAAGATATAAAAACTTCATAGATAAATAGAGAGATATCAATGGAGTTTCAATCATAAATCTCTTTGGATCTTCTCTCCAATCTACTAAAAATCCTAGAAAACCTTTGCTGTAAAATCAGTAAACAAAAAAGCACACTTTGCCTCTAACATGTTGGCAAAACTTATATAATTAGGTTAAAACTCGTCAGGGGTAATCTTGTAAATTGGTCTTTGGCTCTAAGTCAGCTGAGACCAAATGGGCTTTCTGCGCGCTTCGCTGTCGATCGATATCAAGATGTGAGCATCGATCGATTATTCCTCTTCAATGTCGACCGATGTTGGAGCTCGATTGTCATCTCAGGTGCTTACTCCAAATATATCCTAAATGCTCCAAAATCATCACTTTCCTCTAAATCACTCATGATCCTATAATTATTCTAAATAGACTCTATAATATAATAATTAGTAGTTAAAACACTTATAAACCATGGGTAAAAGTGGGTCAAATCCATGGTCTATCAACTCCCCCAGACTTACCCTTTTGCTTGTCCTCAAGCAAAACAAACAGGTAGTCTCTCTGAAAGAGGTTTGAAAATAGTAGAGACTCACATAATTTTAAACTTAGAATCAACACCTTAAACAATCATAGTCTGAGAAGCACACTATACCATATCCTAGTCTAGCAACCAAGTTCATCTAGGCAACAACTTAGCAAATCATGTCTGACAATCCTCTCTACCAACCTCAATTCTTACATAAATAAAGTGTAGGCTTTACCTTGGGGGTATCGATCACAAGATGCTCAAACAAGTATCTGGACCTGCATGTAAACAATAGTTATTATCCTCTCTCTCTACTAATTCTCTCTCTCAGTCAAAATCTGCTTATATTGCAAGATCTTTGACCAAGATTGGACAGGCTTCTTTGAATCAAGCTTTAATGGTTGTAGCCACCAAATCATGTTCACTTCTTTTTGACCTGTATCCTAAGATTATTTGTGAAGCAAGCCTTAATGGTTGTAGCCACCGAGTCATGTTCTAATCCTTTACCTATAGAATTCTTATGAAGCAAGCCTTAATGGTTGTAGCCACCAAGTCATGTTCGAATCTCTTCCTAATAAATCTATAATAGATATTTATATATATATATATATATATATATATTTTTTTTTTTATAACTATATCTATAATTTTTATCTATATTTCGAAAATAAAGAGAGATGGTGATAAATCTACACAAGGCTTTACCTTCCAGACTTGTTTGAAGAATCCGATCCCATGTATACCAAGCCCCAAACAAGCAGAGTTGAGCTCAATTAGGTTGGAGGTCAGCTTTGGTTCCTTCAAACACTCTTAGCAAGCGTGAATAGTTTGACAGGTTGATCCACTTTGGTATCTTTAGTACTATCTGCAACTAGTAAGTCTAGAATGGTGTGGTTAGATAACAAGTAAAAATGAATAAGTTCATCATCCTCTTCTTGACTCAATAAAAACTTTTTGAAAACAATTTAATAAGAATCATGAATAAATTACTATCTGTAAACCTCCCCCCCAGACTTAAACTACACTGTCCCAAGTGTATATTCAGTCGGAGTTATGATGATAACTAAATCATAAGGACTCAATGTAACAAGTTAGAATGATATACCAGACCGGAATGAATGTCGATCGATGTAAATGTGTTGATATATGTCGCGGCAGGTGATGTTCTGTCGATCGATGTCAACAGTGTTTTGTCGGTCGATACTCACGGTAATCGTCTACTCGGATTTTTTTAATGACCTGCAACAATTAAAAACTAACATAAATACTATATTAATAAAAACCAATTAATTATTACCTAATAATGGGTTGCCTCACACTCAGCGCTTTGTTATAGTCATTTAGGTTGACTTTGGAGGTGATTTGGCTAGTATTGTTGAAAGCTGAAACTTGCTGGGAAACAAGTGTCCATCTCTTCTCTGCACTTGTTGAACCATGTACCAGTGAAGTCTCACATTGCTTCATCTCCTCTGCGCCATTTTCCTTCATTATTGCAGTTGTGTCTTCTATGTTCTGCAATTTATCTCCAAGACTCTCAAGGTTGAACTGATGTCTCATAAGTGTGGCGTAAGTATCACCTGATATCTCCTCTCCATGGTTGTGTGTATCAGACATGTCTGATGTCACCTTTGGTACTTGCCTGCCTCGGTTTGTAGCTTCGTCGACGGATGTCTGTCTATGAATGTCGGTCGATTTGTTGTTGGGTCTGTCGATTGATGCTGATGCTTCTGGTCGACGGGCGATGTATCCGTGAATCTCTATTATCTCCCTCTGTATTGCTTCTATCTTAGAAGTCAAAGCATTCGTGCTAAGGTCCATTGGAAAATAAATGTCATCACATCTCCTATCAAGCCTCTCTTCTTTAGTTTCTATAATTCCGTAGATTTCTCCTACAAACTGATCAATCTCTGCTCTGGTGTGAAAATATGGTTGAGATTTCATCGGGTGTGAGTGTGGCAGATTGTCGTCGACCGATGCTGGTAAGCGATTGTCGACCGATGTTGGTCGATGTCTGTCGGCCGCAGGCTGAGTTTTGGTTATGTCTTGCCTCATCTCCTCCATGCATGTAGTCAACCAACTGATGCTATCATTCAGTGGATATTAGACACCATCAAGCTTCATCTGGAAATCACCTTCATTCTTATCTTGGGCTCCACAGACTCCATAGAACATCTCATTGATCTCGTCTTTGGTGTAGATCTCTGATACTAGTTTGGTCTTTGTGAATGAGCTAGCATGTTCTGGAAAATATATGTAGTTGTGCTCATCTCTCGAAGCTCTTTCCATTAGCTTTCTGATATCATCCTTGGACACAATGATGATGTGTCCATCCACATCCCTGATCGTCTCTGTAGACTCCATACTCATCCTTCTCTTTCCAGTAGAATTTCCTAGTTCCGAAAAGGTCAAAGGCTTTTCTGCCAAATTCTGGACGTCTGTCGATCGATGGAGGGACGTCAACGTCGATCGACGGTCGAGTAGGATGTCTATACTTCTGCTTGAAGCTATTGTCTGTGCCCCCAGCTGTGTCATAGAACTCTTTTGTAACCCTCTGCGGATGTGCTGGGACAGTGCGTTGTTGCATGGAGAGATTATCTGCTCCATTAGCCATCTGAAGAATGTCTGCAATGTCCTCTATGGATACTTGCAGTGCATGTCCATCTATTGCTCTTGCATATCCATCTAGGTCCCTGAAAATACCAAATTCATCTGGCGTTAAATACTGGTTATCATAATTAGGGTTTTTGCTTACAGTGGATGGTGGTTTCGGACGGATGTCGATCGATGACGGAGGGTTGTCGTCGATCGACGGGCGGTTGGCTCTGTCGATAGGATGGCTGAAACGTGTTATTTCCCCAATAGCTTCTGCTCGGTATGGTTCTGCTTCATCACGTGCTTGCATTTCTACAGCATAGCTTTCGTGATGGTGATCATCTGCCCAACTGCCAATCGAGTAGTCTTCTTCTCGTACACGGTCGACTCCAGTGTCGGTCGATGGATAGTAGGCAATGTCGGTCGATGCTTGTTTTGGCTTGTCTGATAAGGATGAGTGTCGATCGATGTTGAGACTGTTCTGTCGATCGACGGCGCATTCGTTTTCCAAGAGGAATGATGTAGAAGTTTGTCTTCCTCATCAAGAATGGCTCTGTACTCTGTAGCTCGTTCCTCCTTATAATCTTCATCATACTCCTCTGCATGCTGGTCTGATGAGGATGAGTGTCGTTCCTCCTCATAATCTTTGGTGTGTGCTGCCATGGTGGGATTGTAGTAATCGTTCTCCCAATCGTTTAGACTACCGTCGACTGATTCTTCTTTGGGTGTGTCGATCGATTTCTGGTGGGCACTGTCGATCGATGTGGCTGTGTGAGTTTCGATCGACGCCGAGTATTCTGTCTCGTACTCAGCTCCACAGTGGCATGATGCGATGAGTCCTGGATCATCAATCCTTCCGGAGGACGTTTGTGGATTCTTGGCTAGAATAGGGTTGCAGCGGGCATGAGGATCTATGAGCGTCAGGCACAACTGGTTGGTTTGCAAGTTGCACACTGCTCCTACTGTCGACAAGAAAGCTCTCCCAAGTAATAGATAAGAGTTCCAGTTGAACTTGATATCCAAAACATGGAAGCTAAGGCATTACCAATCTGCACCTCTAGGTCTCTCGCAATTCCTCCTGAGCTCCTCTAAGAATAATCCACAAATGTGAATGATTCCTTGGAAGGATCCACTAATTCCCTCTGCATTGCTTCTATCTAAGAAGTCAAAGCACTCATGCTAAGGTCCAT
>NC_027755.1:7192353-7193607 GCF_000695525.1 Brassica oleracea var. oleracea
TCCATCCACATCTCTTGCACATCCCTGATCATCTCTGTAGACTCCATACTCATCCTTCGCTTCCCAGTAGAATTTTCTGGTTCCAAAAAGGTTAAAAGCTCTTCTGCCGAATTCTGGACGTTTGTCGATCGATGGAGGGACGTCAACGTCGATCGACGGTCGAGTAGGATGTCTATACTTCTGCTTGAAGCTATTGTCTGTGCCACCAGCTGTGTCATAGAACTCTTTTGTAACCCTCTGCGGATGTGCTGGGACGGTGCGTTGTTGCATGAAGAGATTATCTGCTCCATTAGCCATCTGAAGAATGTCTGCAATGTCCTCTATGGATACTTGCAGTGCATGTCCATCTATTGCTCTTGCATATCCATCTAGGTCCCTGAAAATACCAAATTCATCTGGTGTTAAATACTGGTTATCATAATTAGGGTTTTTGCTTACAGTGGATGGTGGTTTCGGACGGATGTCGATCGATGACGGAGGGTTGTCGTCGATCGACGGGCGGTTGGCTCTGTCGATAGGATGGCTGAAACGTGTTATTTCCCCAATAGCTTCTACTCGGTATGGTTCTGTTTCATCACGTGTTTGCATTTCTACAGCATAGCTTTCGTGATGGTCATCATCTGCCCAACTGCCAATCGAGTAGTCTTCTTCTCGTACACGGTCGACTCCAGTGTCGATCGATGGGTAGTAGGCAATGTCGGTCAATGCTCGTTATCGGCTTGTCTGATGAAGATGAGTGTCGATCGATGTTGAGATGGTTCTGTCAATTGACGGCCCATATGTAGAAGTTTGTCTTCCTCATCAAGAATGGCTTTGTACTCTGTAGCTCGTTCCTCCTTATAATCTTCATCATACTCCTCTGCATGCTGGTCTGATGAGGATGAGTGTCGTTCCTCCTCATAATCTTTGGTGTGTGCGGCCATGGTGGGATTATAGTAATCGTTCTCCCAATCGTTTAGACTACTGTCGACCGATTCTTCTTTGGGTGTGTCGATCAATTTCTGGTGGGCACTGTCGATCGATGTGGCTGTGTGAGTTTCGATCGACGCCGAGTATTCTGTCTCGTACTCAGCTCCACAGTGGCATGATGCGATGAGTCCTGGATCATCAATCCTTCCGGAGGACGTTTGTGGATTCTTGCCTAGAATAGGGTTGCAGCGGGCATGAGGATCTATGAGCGTCAGGCACAACTGGTTGGTTTGCAAGTTGCACACTGCTCCTACTGTCGACAAGAAAGCTCTCCCAAGTAATAGA
>NC_027755.1:7197484-7211724 GCF_000695525.1 Brassica oleracea var. oleracea
ATGTTGAGACTGTTCTGTCGATCGACGGCGCATTCGTTTTCCAAGAGGAATGATGTAGAAGTTTGTCTTCCTCATCAAGAATGGCTCTGTACTCTGTAGCTCGTTCCTCCTTATAATCTTCATCATACTCCTCTGCATGCTGGTCTGATGAGGATGAGTGTCGTTCCTCCTCATAATCTTTGGTGTGTGCTGCCATGGTGGGATTGTAGTAATCGTTCTCCCAATCGTTTAGACTACTGTCGACCGATTCTTCTTTGGGTGTGTCGATCGATTTCTGGTGGGCACTGTCGATCGATGTGGCTGTGTGAGTTTCGATCGACGCCGAGTATTCTGTCTCGTACTCAGCTCCACAGTGGCATGATGCGATGAGTCCTGGATCATCAATCCTTCCGGAGGACGTTTGTGGATTCTTGCCTAGAATAGGGTTGCAGCGGGCATGAGGATCTATGAGCGTCAGGCACAACTGGTTGGTTTGCAAGTTGCACACTGCTCCTACTGTCGACAAGAAAGCTCTCCCAAGTAATAGATAAGAGTTCCAGTTTAGCTTGATATCCAAGACATGGAAATCAACTGGAACAAGCCATTACCAATCTGCACCTCTAGGTCTCTCACAATTCCTCCTGAGCTCCTCTAAGAATAATCCACAAAAGTGAATGATTCCTTGGAAGGATCCACTAATTCCCTCTGCATTGCTTCTATCTAAGAAGTCAAAGCACTCATGCTAAGGTCCATTGGGAAATAGATGTCATCACATCTCCTATCAAGCCTCTCTTTTGTAGTTTCCAGAGTTATGTAGATCTCTTCTACCAACTGATCAATCTCTGCTATGGTGTGAGAATCTGGTTGGGACTTCATCGGGTGTGAGTTCTTTGGGTCGTCGTCGATCTATGTTGAGTGGTGTCTGTCGATCGATGGTGGTCGATGTTTTTCGACCGCATGCTGAATCTTGGCTATGTCTTGCCTCATCTCCTCCATGCATGTAGTCAACCAACTGATGCTATCATTCAGTGGATAGTAGACACCATCAAGCTTCATCTGGAAATCGCCTTCATTCTTCTCTTGGGCCTCACAGACTCCATAGAACATCTCATTGATCTCGTCATTGGTGTAGATCTCTGGTACCAACTTGGTATGTGTGAATGAGCTAGCATGTTTTGGAAGACATATGTAGCTGTGCTCATCTCTCGAATCTCTTTCCATTAGCTTTCTAATATCATCCTTGGAAACATTGATGGCGTGTCCATCCACATCTCTTGCACATCCCTGATCATCTCTGTAGACTCCATACTCATCCTTCGCTTCCCAGTAGAATTTTTTGGTTCCAAAAAGGTTAAAAGCTCTTCTGCCGAATTCTGGACGTTTGTCGATCGATGGTGGGACGTCAACGTCGATCGACGGTCGAGTGTGATGTCGATTCTTCTGCTTGAAGCGATTGTCTTTGCTACCAGCTGCGTCATAGAACTCTGTTGTAACCCTCTACGGATGTGCTGGGACGGTGTGTTGTTGCATGAAGAGATTATCTGCTCTATTAGCCATCTGAAGAATGTCTACAATATCCTCTCTGGATACGTGCAGTGCACGTCCATCTATTTTCCTTGCATAGTCGTCTGGGTCCCTGAAAATACCAAATTCATCCTGTGTTAGATACTGGTTATCAAATTTAGGGTTTTTGCTTACAGTGGATTTTGGTTTTGGACGGATGTCGATCGACGGTGGAAGGCTGTTGTCGATCGACGGACGGTTGGCTCTGTCGATAGGATGGCTCAAACATGTCCTTTCCCCAGTAGCTTCTGCTCATTGTTGATCTGCTTCATCACGTCTTTGCATGTTGAGAAGTTCCTCATATGTGAAACCCTCATGAAGTTCATCTGCTCCTGGCTCATGAATTGCCGTTTCTACTGCATAGCTTTCGTGATGGTGATCATCTGCCCAACTGCCAATCGAGTAGTCTCCTTCTCGTATATAGTCGACTCCAATGTCAATCGATGGGTAGTAGGCAATGTCGGTCGATGCTCGTTTTCGGCTTGTCTGATGAGGATGAGTGTCGATCGATGTTGAGACTGTTCTGTCGATCGATGGTGCATTCCTTTTCCAATAGGAATGGTGGAGAAGTCTATCTTCCTCATCAAGAACGATTTTGTACTATACAGCTCGTTCCTTCTCATAATCTTCATCATTCTCCTCCGTATGTATGTTGTGTCTGGTGTGTGTTGCCATAATGGGGTGTAGTAGTCGTTCTCCTAATCTTCTGGGAGACCTATTCTTTCTCAAGAACGTCGATCAATTTCTTCTTAGTATTGTCATCGATGTTGCAGTGTGAGTTTCGATCGACGCCGAGTATTTTGTCTTGTACTCAACTCCACAGTGGCATGCTGCAATGATTCCTGGATCATCAATCCTTCCGGAGGACGTTTGTGGATTCTTGCCTAGAATAGGGTTGCAGCGGGCATGAGGATCTATGAGCGTCAGGCACAACTGGTTGGTTTGCAAGTTGCACACTGCTCCTACTGTTGACAAGAAAGCTCTCCCAAGTAATAGGGAAGAGTTTCAGTTTAGCTTTATATCCAAAACATGAAAATCAACTGGAACTAGGGCATTACCAATCTGCACCTCTAGGTCTCTCACAATCCCTCCTGAGCTCCTCTGAGAACAATCCACAAAATTGAATTATTCCTTGGAAGGCTCCACTTGCAGACCCAGATGGTCTGCCATAACCCTAGGTAGGATGCTGACTGATGCCCATGTATCGCACATGGCATGTGGGAACTCAATACCTTTCACTGTACATGGTAGTGTAAATTGCCCAGGATCACTCTTCTTCTTCAGTGTAATAATCTTCTTCATCTTTTCTCTAGCTTCACAGAACATTCTCCTAATGTCCTCTTCGGTCTCTCTAGTTTTTCTGAAGAACATCCACAATCTGTGGGTAAAATAAGCCTCCTCGAATGGCTTTTCTAAAGGAATTCTGAAGACTCTCTTTTGGAAACTTTCCATTTCTTTTTCATTAGCTCCCCTCTTCAGATGTTTTGCCACTTTTTCCTTTCTTTTCCTCAGGGTTCTTCCCATAGGAACCCTATCAACTTCCATAGGATCTGCTGCATCATGTGAAGGTGTAATGATGGCCTCTGGTGGGTTATCTGAAGGTTTGGGTTGTGGCATGAGTGCATTGAGACGTGCAACGTCTATCTTGGGCATCTGCACTCGGTATGTAAGAGCTGTGCGTCGATCGATGGGTGCTGAAGTTTGTCGATCGATGGGGGTCTCTTTCTGTCGATCGACGGCAGTATCAGAATGTCAATCGATTTTTACATAAACAGGACTGGGCAGATGTGGGTGTCTTACTGCGAACTCGTCGTGACTCAGGATCCTAACGGCATTGCAAGATGTGGTTGACTCCGTAGGTGTCATCGATCGATGCTTTGGAGAGGATGTCAATCAGTTTTGGATGACCTCTATCGACCCATGTTCAGAGTTCGGGGTCGATCGACACCAATGCGATCCGCCGAAACTCATCAAGCTCCCCTCTTCGAAATCCCCTTCTTGTAGCTTCTCCTGCTTCACCACTTGAAAGAAATCATCATCTATGATGGCATTCACGTGGTGCTTCATCACATCATCCCCTACCCCTCTAGTTAAGGCTTCGTGCCTCTTAACAGCTTCTCCTGTCTCCAGCTTCTTCACATGAGTGCTCAAAGTCTCAAACTTTGTGTTCAGGTTGGTGTAGACAGAATCAATCTTCACATTGAAGTCCACCGTCATGCGTTGCTGTCCCTCAAGAACTCTGTCAAACATCTCTTCAATCTTGCTCTCTTGAGTAGGTGGTGGTGGCTTATGGTATTAGGAGTTTCCACAACCCTTGTTGTTGATGTGGTTGTTGCTGTAGGGTTTCTGGTTCTGTGAGCTCTGGTTGAAATTATTACCCTTATCTCCATAGGAATTATGTTTCCACTCTGGTTTCTAGAGCCCTGGAATCCAATTCCACTAATGAAGTTCACATCTTCTTCTTCCTATGCTCTACCCTCTGTGTCTACAGCCTCTGCATCCTCAACCAAGCAGACCTGCTTCTTGAGAAGCTTGTGAACACTGTCCAGTTTTGCCTTCACTTCATCCATCTGGTCATTCCCAAGAATGGCTGCAGATCTCTTCCTTTCAAAATCAGTGTTCTTGGTGCTGCTGCTAGATGCTAAGTTCTCAATAACTTTCATAGCCTCTTCTGGATTCCTGGTGTTGAAGTTTCCATTGCTGGAAGCATCAAGAGCCATCTGATACTGCACCGCGATGCCTATGTAGAAAGTACTGAGCAGTTGTACTTCATTGAATCCATGGTGTGGACAATCTCTCTGATAAGACTTGAATCTGATCCAGGAGCTTCTGAATGATTTTGCAGGCTCCTGAGTGAATGTAGCGATCTTACTCCTCAAGTCTTCAGCAACCGCTTCATCAAAGAAGTTGCATAGGAATGCATTTTTGATGTCGCTCCAGGATGTGAGAGATCATGGTGGTAACTGCTTAAGCCAACGCGAAGCATCTCCAGCAAGTGAGTACTTGAAGAGCTTGCATAAGAGGTAGTCTTCAGAGACTCCCTCGACTTTAATAGCAGTTATAAGATCCGCAAACCTCTCCAGATGGTCCATAGGATGCTCGTGAGATAACCCATAGTAGGGTGTATGTCCCACGAGTGTGTAGTACTGCGGCTTCAACTCGAAATTCCCCCTCTGTATAGTTGGAAGACGTATGGCTGATCTGTTGGGGTAGAACTGATCTAGACGGTTGTAATCAGCCAACGTTCTGGGTCGAGCAGCCTCATCTACAGGTAGAGTAGTGCCTGTAGTATCAGTATCAGACTCAGGGATTACAGCCCCCTGAGTGTCTATCCTCTGATCTGCTGCATTACGCAGATGACCTTCCTGGTCATGCAGGTCTCCCCTCTCATCACGTACAAATATCAAGGTCGCAACCATGTCTCGCGGTTCAGTATCGATCGATGTTCAGACAGAATTATCGATCGACGTCGGATGGAAGATGTTGGTCGGCGGAAGATGAATGTCTTCGTTCGATGGTGGTGAGCGAGTGTCGGTCGACGAGACTGGTGTCTGGGTCGACGGTGGCTGGTGAAAATCGAGCGACAAACAAGTGTTGTTGTCGATCGATGAGGAACGTATTCCTTTGCCGATTGAACGCTCCAAGCTTGCAGGGTGTGATGAGAATAGCAGTTGAGTTTCCTTGTTGCTTCGGGTACTGCTGGGCACGTACCTGAAAAGCCACGAAATTTTTTTTGTGTCAGAAAGTGGTTTTAAGAAGAACTTAGACTAAACAAGATTAAATCTATAAGGCGATCAAAGTTCCCCGGCAATGTCGCCAAATTTGATATCACTCAAATTACTCCAAGGAGTGAATTACTCTATCAAATAAGAGGTTCAATTGTAGTACTTAGGGATCGGATCCACATAGAGCTTGGGAACCTAATAAATCTAATCAGATTAGTTAAGCTAGATTGTTTAATGATTGAAATGTAAAGATGCAGGTTTGTTTGTGAGCAAGTAATTGCTCGATTGATTGATTGAATTTTTGGTACTTAAATGGAAATAGATAGACTTAGGGTTTTTATTCAGGAAATAAGGATTATAATCCTACAGATGCCTAATAAGTTGTATGCATGATATTATAGAGCTCAACACTTAATAACAAACCCTTAGGCTTTCGCTTTCTAGGTTTGTCTATTGACCAGTGTCGATCGATTATTCCTGATTATTCTATAGGAATATCGATCGATACACTTGTTGAAACATCGACCGATTATTCGATAGGAATATCGATCGACGTTCTTGGTCAAGCATTAATGCGTGGATTGAATATGCTCACTAAGCTTCCTAGATCAGCTCTCGCTTACTCTAGCAATCTTAGCTCAGTTAGGATGGATTCAGGGTGAGATGCAAGCTGTCGCTTATGTCTACAACTCCTAGGGCATGTTGTAGGTAGCTAATCTAGAAACATGCATTAATGACAATCCTAATGATGAATATCACAACTTAGCAATCTATAGTTGGGGCTAATCCCTCATAACCTATTTAAACCCTAAAATCTAACTGGAGAACTACTCAGACATGGCCAAACAATTCATAACAGCAATAAAGTATAGAAACTGCATAGATAAATAGATATATATCATTAGAGTTCCAATCACAAATGTCTTTGGATCTTATCTCCAATCTACTAAAATCCTAGAAAACATTTGCTGTAAAATCAGTAAAACAAGAAAGCACACTTTGCCTCTAACATTTTGGCAAATCTTATATAATTAGGTTAAAACTTGCCAGGGGTAATCTTGTAAATTGGTGAAGACTTGGGCTCTAAGTCGGCTGAGACCAAACGGGCTTTCTGCGCGTTTCGCTGTCGATCGATATTAATATGTGAACATCGATCGATTATTTCTCTTCAATGTCGACTGATGGTAGAGCTCGATGGTCATTTCGGGTGTTTACTCCAAATATCTCCAAAATGCTCCAAAATCATCATTTTCCTCTAAATCACTCCTGATCCTATAATTATTCTAAATAGACTCTATAATATAATAATTAGTAGTTAAAACACTTATAAACCATGGGTAAAAGTGGGTCTAATCCATGGTGTATCACCTCTCAAGTCGTAAAGGTAATTTCACAAGTAATTCAAATGGTGGTTTTCCCTTAAGGTTCACTCACCTAGGAAATTGTATGATGTTGGATAGTTGAACATATAATTTACTAAATTAAGAGAGATTTTTTTGCTAAAAAGGAAAAGAGAGAGAATTTTAAATAGAAAGATGAATAAAATTTATAAGATGATTACTTCCGAGACGTTTCTAGATCATACAAAGGTTTGCACTTCCGAAACGATTTTTGGATCATTCGTGGTGGGGACGTTGTCGTTTGCTCATGCTCAGTTCATCTTTGCAACTTGTTTATGCATGGCTTCGAATTAAGCTTGCAAGTCGTTGTGGCCATGACAGTCATGGCCACATATTGATCGTGCTCGTTTCCAGTCATTATCACGTAATCTTGGTTATCTCTTTTCTTCTAATGCCAAACAGTTAGGGTTGAATAACGTAGGATCATCTTGTGATACTATAGAAACAAGATACAAAGCGATTAAGAAGGTCAAAATTATATTTTCTTGATCTTTGTAACAGGAGTACAATGTATTGATCTATCAACCCAAATTATAGCGTTCTTCTTGTAGTAATAGCAATGGATGTTGAGTCCCCTTTTCTTAGGGGTAAGATCCTTTATATAAATAGTCTTTAGTGAGATTTAGATTACACTCGGTCATGTTTTGAGATATGAACAAATTCTCCTTTATTTAAAATTTTTCTTTTTCATTTTGGAGGCATGAAAGCACTCTATCCGGAGACCGGAAGCCAAAAATTTAAAACTAATATATTGACATCCTATTTTAATAGAGAGAGATTACTTTTAGATTAATTATCCTCAGAAATAAGTGTATAATCTATTACGCAAGTCATTCTCATGAACGTTAACAGTTTTTGCATTAATTGATCTTCACAAACATTAGCTTCAATTGATCTCCATCTTGGGTTTCTTCTTTTACGCGTTCTTCGAAAGCCTTCAATCTCCCAACAATAACTTCGAATCTCGTTGAATTTAGATCCAACACTTGTTCTAACGAAGCTACGATATGAATGAACTTTTTTCTTGGAAGTCCCTTCAAAAACTTCTTTACCATCTTCGATGCTTCCATTATCCTAACGCGGCTGTTCTCGATGCTAAGCTTGAAATTTTTCCTGCGTAGCCATCCACCGTGTATGTGTCTGCCATCTTCAGTTTGTCGAACTCAGAAATCAAAGTCTCTAACCTCGCTTCACTCACACGATCAGCACCTAGGTTACGGGATTTGATAGCTTCCCAAATCTTCGTCGATGTATCATGTTCTCCTATTTGATGTATTAAAAATTAAAGCAATCTCCATATTGTTCTTCTTTGCATCATCGCTCCCTGGATCAATCGTATCCCAAACTTCGTATAAACGAAGTATCACTTTCATTGGCATCGACCATACGGTGTAGTTGGTCGATGATAGCATCGGACATCGTATGTCCTTCTTCATCTCAAGACCTTTATCACGTCCTTGAGAATCGTTATTGTCTCCCATGTTTTGATCGAGTTACAACTCCTCTTGTAAACGATCTTCGAAACCTGGAGCTCTGATACCAATTAAAGTAGCACAAACACAAAGATTATAAGAACTTCTCTTCTTATTAGATTTAGAAACTCTCTCAAAACTAAATCTCTCAATGTGTTTCTCTTGATGGAACATCTCTCCATGAGAACTCTTTATACAGGAAGAAGCTACATCTTTTCCTAATAATAATATGAAAACATTCCTAAGCTCGATATGTTTTTCTTTTTCCTTAACCCATCAAACTTCACTTAACTTGCTCCTCAAGTTAATTGAAATTATCCAACATGGGTATCTCTTGCGACATGAGTATCTGGAGCAACCCGGAAGAATTAGGGTCCAATGAAGCTCGTCATCGGTTCGACCAGAGTCTCCCGTGTCGGATTCCCGATAGGTTTCGCAATGCTTCTTCTTCTCCTCATGGAGTTTCTCCGGTAGCGCTCAGATTGCTTGCCTTTCAAGATTCCTTTAGCCCAGACGGGTTTGATGGCTCTTCAGAATCACATAGATTTTCTCATGAATCGACCCATCAAGCGTTTGTCCCATGGGGACGATGGCTTTAACGGTTCGTTGATGTTTGAGGGAGAGAGAGTTTCGAGAGCTCAAGCCGCCATGGAAGGTTCTTATGCTGAGGATAGTCTCAGAGGCGTCTCTCTCTCAGGAACGATGCGTTGATGTTTGAAGAGAAAAGGGTTTCTCGAGCCCTAGCCACCAAGGAAGTCTCTTATCCCGAAGATTGTGTAAAGAGCTGTAATAGTTTGCCGGCGAATCTAGACGCCATGGAAGCTTCTTATCCAAAGAGGAGTAATAGTTTTCCTGCGAATCTCGCCTGCATGGTCAACAGGCCTGGCCCAGTAAAATGTGTTGCCTAAAGAGAAATAAAAAATGCCGCTCCTGCAGAATTGAACTAAGAACCTTCTACCTTACACCCACTAGACTACAAGCGACTTTTATAATTCTGATGCCTTTAAATTGTTAATATCTTTTGGCGCCCAAAGCTCTAGCTTTACCAGCTTTAGGTCAGGGCTGGCACTGATGGTCAACATCTACGGATCTGTGAGTTTAATGGCCAAAGATCAAATCGGTTGCAGAGCTTTGCAGAAACTGGTCAAGGAAGGAACCTTTCATGATTTCAAGAGTTTATTCGGTGGAATCATTAACCATGTCATCGATGTTTCAATGGATCAGTTTAGGAATTAGTTGGTCCTGAAGATGATAGATTTGTGTGATGAGGAGCAGAGAACGTTGATTGTGAGAGTGTTGACCTCCAAACCACTTGACCTCATCCAAATCTGTCTCAACAATTATGGGTACGCCTTTCCATTTTTAACTTTCTTTCTATCAATTTTAAATATGCCAACGGAGAATACAACGTCCCATTACAAGTCAGCATGAGTTATCAAGGAGACGTTTCATTTTTGGGGAAAATCATTCTTGGTTTTCGCGAAACTAAGAAGAAAACTTTACTATATTTGGGAAACTTTTGAAACCAATTCTCTATTTATAAAGAGAAGCAACATTTGGTAGAAAAGATAAATTTCAATTTTTAGACTTTTTGACTCTAGCAAAAGCTGAGATCTTTGGATAAAAGCATTGAAATCCACTTTCTGATTTTGGGTTTTTGGAATGAAATAGGACACGGGTTGTCAAGAAGATGATTGAAGAAGTATTTACGTTTAGACGTACATTTTCTTGGACCTATATCACGTTGGCATACTTTGACCATGTCCAGTACGTTCCTTTGCTCTTTTGTCTAAACTGCCCCCAGAACCAGAACAAGCTTAGTTACTCATTAAAACACGAAAAGTAATATTTCGTTTTCACCGTTGTTGTCGAGCTTAGTTACACATTAAAAATATAAAACATCTCTTTTTCGGGACCATTTTCTCTTTCACCCAAACCCTAAAAATCGTTGATTCTCACCGCTCCCACCGTCGAAAGAAGAAAATCGTTGATTATTAATTAGGTTTCAACGTCGCTGCTTGTTCTTCCGTAAAGTATGACAAATCTAAACCTACATCTCCAAATCTACTTTTGAACCCTCCGTTATAGATTGACGGAGATCCTCTTTCTGCTTGTCTAATTAGCAGTGAGACTTTCCGGGCAGATTGCAAACTACCCGAACAGCTCTTTGCAACAGACAGGTTTAGACGAAGCGATTCAATCTGGTCGGTACTGTCAACATTGATTCGTGTTGTTAGGGGTAGGAAACGTGTGGTCAGCAACATCGGTGATGTGGTCACTAGATGAGTGGACACCAGTGAGGTGTGTTGGGGTTTGTTGGTTAGGGGTAGCGGTGTTGTGGTCAGAAGTGGTGTGGTGTGGTATGGATGTTGATGCGCCCTAAGGAACGATCACTCGACCGGTAAGGAAAGATATGGACTCGATCCAAAAGGAACGAGAGCTGATGGGATGAACGGTGACACAAAGGGTTGCGGATGGCTCAATGATGCTACCAAGGGTGCTTTGATTGTTGACTGATATGACGCACAGGTCCAACAAGGAAGCAAACTCGATCTGTTGCTGGATATGACGCACCGGTCCAACAAGAAAGTGGCGTTTAACTTGGAGCTAACCACACCAAGAAAACTAAAAATGTTCTAAGCAAAGAACAAAAAGTATAAACTCAAAAGAAGAAGGAAAAATCGATTTCTTTATTGATGGTATGTGATTACATACTTATACTAGTTGTAGTCAAAGACAATCAATAGAAATATCTGAAAAAGAGACATAGAAAATAGATAATTGACCAGATCTAGTCAAAGCACATAAAATTATGTTGACTGGTCGAATGAACCCTTCGGCTGCCACTGTCCAGATTCATTGTATCCTGCAGTATGTCCCGCAGTAAGGAGCAGTACGCGTCCGGTACGGTCCATATGGTCGGATGGATGATTCTCACGGACTGATCTGGACCAAATGGAGGCTAAGGCATCTGAAAGCTTTAATATCCTTGCCTTAGAGAAATTTGGATGCTCAAAGTTCATGAACTGATCGAAGTGTCGGATCAGTCCATCAGTACGGTCGCTGGTACAGGCCAAACAGACCAAGAATGAGAAGGCACGGACTGATTCAGAATCCACTCGATCGAAGTTGATTTTGGCTTGACCGTTGGTCTTAGAATGGCGCACATGTCGGGAAAGACGAGCTCCAATTCGGTCAATTCGGTCGTCTGGTAAACAAGAACGCCACCTTGGGCCGTGTCCATGAACCAAACAGGTCGATGCTCGATCGTCAGATGTTATGTTGTTACATGTTATTAGGTTGTTACCTTGGTGGAGAGAAGAAGGGTTCGGGTTGGTGAGTATGTCTTCAGTATTATGGTAGTTGTCATACACATCCATAGATATTTGATAAAGGGTTTGGTTAGCCAAACGCTCAACATTATACTGGTTGAATATTGGAGAAGTACACGTTGGGTAACAGATGTGGTCAGCATCCTCTGTTTTCTGACCACACAAATCCCAGATGAAGTGTTTAAGGGTGATTTTAGATAAGAACGGAATGTAATTGAAGGGGAAAAGTTTATTTATTAAAACCTGAGAGCGCGACTTGTGTTTTAAAACAAACGAAACTGATCTCTTTTTGGTCGTATCCATCTCTTTCCAACCAAGGGCATTTTTGTCTAAACAAAATCAAAAAACAAGTGTAAAGTGCACTACCAACAAGAAGTCAGGTCTTGAACCGCGCTGTTTTGCTCTTGTCAAAAATTTGAATGGCAACCATGTCATTCAGACTTGTTTGACATCTCTCGGTCCTAACGACAACAAAGTTTTATTAAATCCCTATCTTTTTATTTTCGTGCTTCTTCACATCTCCTGATGCACTATGAAGTGCGCTTCTTTAAATGCCTACACCAATATGATATTGTCTCATTAGTATGGCCAAGTCGAATTCCAACATTTCTTGTTATTATTGGTTTAATGTCTAAATAACGAATCTTTGCATCTTTCAAGTTACAGAGACCAGAGTCTCTATAGACCTTTTTTGTGCTTAGCTACCCATCTATTCTCTTTTAATTTTTCGTCTAATGTTTTGAAAATTTGGTCCCAAATTTGTCTTGGAAGTAGCTACAAAGTACTGTGCTGAAATAGCAGCTCATCGCCACGGTTGCTGTGTGCTCCAATGTTGTGTTGCAAACACCGTTGCTCTCCAACGTGAGAGACTCGTCGATGAGATATCTAGAAACGCACTTCAACTTTCTCAGGATTCTTTTGGGTAATATTGATATTTACTCTCAAGACTCGATAATGATTTCGTGTTAATGTGAAAAAACCTTATCATATGGTTTGATGGAATGTGCAGGAACTATGTGGTGCAGTACATAATAGTGCAAAATGTTCCAGCAGGAAAGTTGCTGATGCAGTTTAGAATGCACTACGTCAAGCTAGCAACTTAGAAGTTCAGTAGTCATGTGGTGGAGAAATGTCTTAAGCACTATCCAGAGAGCCGAGCTGAGATTGTCTGCGAGCTTACCTCTGTTCCCAACTTTGAATATCGCTTGAAGGATCCTTTTGGAAACTACGTTATCCAAACTGCTCTTTGTAAAACCAAAGTCAGTCCATAAAATCAAAGATAGTTTACACAGCAAAAAACTTATAAGAAACCTGACATGTTTTTCTTTATTTGGGTTTTGAAACAGGGTTGTGTTCATGCAAAGCTGGTGGAGCAAGTTAGTAGGTATGGGATACTAAAGTCGAACCCTTATTGCATGAAGATATTGTCCAAAGGTGTCTTGAAGAAGTAACTTTGCTTATCGATAAAAATAAGGGCTTTCTGTTAATATGACTCAAAACTTGAGTCAAACACAAAACTAATCCATGTTTTTTTTTGGAACTTCGACTTGCCTCTTTCACCCCATAGTTCAGATTATTCACGAAAATGCCATCACATTTTTTTCAAAAATGTATATTTTACCCTATCACTCTCATCTTCCTCAGGTATTCACAATATTGACAATGCCATCAATATACCAACCACCATGAACAACCAATTTGAAGCTCTTAATGCACCTAAAAATCGATTTACACTCTTTCTTTCTCAATTCTTATGAACTAAAAACAACGCCTCTTTACTTTCTCTCCATATTCATCCAAAAAAAATCCAAGATTTTGGTTCTAAAATTTTTATGGTTCATAGAGCCATTGAAACTTATGATTCTTGGTGGGTCACTTTTGTTTGAGATTCTGGGTGCTTGGAGAAGACTTTTGTGTGCTAAACAAATTATCACACTGGTTGAAACTATGAAATTAGTTTTTTTTTTCAGACCTGTTCGTCTAGACGACTTCCGGGTAAGTCGTATGGCTGTAGACGACTTACATGGAAGTCTTCTGGTCAATGCAGATGTTAGTTTTGCAATTGACTTTTAAATGTGTTGTTCTAGGCGACTTACATGGAAGTCGTCCATCTTTGTTTGTTAAAAAAAAATCGAGATGACTTCCATGTAAGTCGTCTAAGGTAATTAGTTTTGCATTTGAACGGATTGTGTCAGAAATTTGACTTTTCCTGAACGACTTACATGTAAGTCGTCCAGTAGAAAATTAAAAAAATCAACATTTTGTTATACCTAGACGAGTTCCATGTAACGCGTCTTAGGTTAATTTTGCAATTGAAAAGTAAAACAAAAAAAAAATATTTTTGTCTAGACGACTTACACGGAAGTCGTCCATCAGATGACTTACACGAAAGTCGTCCATGATTTTATTCCGAGATTCTGGTCAAACATTGCTTATCTTGGAAGACTTCCATGTAAGTCGTCAGACGGACGACTTCCGTGTACGTTGTCTAGAAAAAAATAATATTTTTGTTTTATATTTCAATTGCAAAACTAACCTGAGACGATTTATATGGAAGTCGTCTAGGTATAACAAAATATTGATTTTTTAATTTTCTACAGGACGAGACGACTTCCATGTAAGTCGTCTAGGTTAAAAATCAATTGCAAAACTAACCTGAGACGATTTATATGGAAGTCGTCTAGGTATAACAAAATATTGATTTTTTAATTTTCTACAGGACGAGACGACTTCCATGTAAGTCGTCCAGGAAAAGTCAAATTTCTGACA
>NC_027755.1:7211854-7213793 GCF_000695525.1 Brassica oleracea var. oleracea
AAAACTAACCTAAATGGACGACTTCCTAGAAGTCTACCAGACGACCTCCGTGGAAGTCGTCTGCGTCAATGTTTAATAAACTTTCATTTTTCTAAAACTATACTTTTTAATTTTGTTTTTGCTAATTAATGTATATTAGTCAATATTGGTGCTCCTGAATGAAATTTATAACTTAATTGGTGATATCTATGAGGTTACCAACATTCATGCTTAGTAAAGTTTCTAGCTAATTGAGAAAACTTCCGTGGAAGTCTTCTACGTTAGTTTTTGTAAATTTGTTAAGTAACTTTAAGATATGTTTATTTAATTTTAAAAGAGTTAAGTAACTTCAAGAATATCAAGTAACATGGTTTAATGTGTCTTCTCGGATCATAAGATATACTTTTTACTTATGTATCTAATGAAAGTATTCTAGCTTTGAACTTACGTAATGGTTTATCTTTTGTGAATTTGATTAAGTTTCCTTGAGAATTCTTCTCCCTTAGTTGTAATAAATTTGATTAATTTTTTTTTTATTGTGTTTTGCTATTGAAGTTGTATCAATAACTTCAACTATGTCAAGTAATTTTGGCAAGATAATAATGTGCAAAATGAACATATTTACCAAACTTTTTCATTAATATCTCATCAAATTTACAAAAAAAAATCACTACTAAAGGAGTACATATGCAAATCACAAAACAGACCACAAAGAGCAATTGATTTTTGGAGATAAGAAACAATTGTCTTCTAATGGGTTTGATTTTGTGCAGAAACAAAGAAACCAATGGAAGAGACAAAACATGTTAGATGATGATGAGAAGAGGGTCATAAATGGTGATCGTCCCTTCACCAAAGCCAAGAGAAGCAACTGTGATATGCTTGATTGGAATAAGCTTCAGACTTATGCCAGTTTGGAGAAGATGTTGCATAAGACAATTTTTGCTGAAGCAACTCAAAAAGAAGGGAAACACCAACACTTCTTCTGCACCAAAACAACAATGTAATTTCTCTTCTCTTTCAAATTCCAATTTGAAAACTAATGTGTTGTCTTTTGATAAAAGCAAAGCTGTGAAAACCACAAGCAAAGCTCATTCTACCAGGTGTTTCAAATGCCATAGGATCGGTCATTATGCTAACAAGTGTCAAAACCAGAAACCGTAGGTGACTTTGGAGAGTCACAATGTTGAAAACGAGCCAGAAAAGGAAGGATTTTCAGACTTATTGCCAACTTTCGATGACTATGCACATGAGCCGATGGCAGGTAGTTCTGAATTGATTTTTCCGCTTGAAAAGGATTCTAAAAAGGTTTTGAACAAGAATGAATTTTCTGGTCCTTTGAATGCTTTTGAAATGGACGCATATGACCTTGGTCTTGGAAGCTTTGTGTCAATGCAGGATGGGACAGATAAAGAACAAAACCGCGGTCATCAAGCAAACTAAGAAGGACCTTCTTCCATTCAAAGGCCGAACCAAACTCAAGGTGAGCAATGTTTTGATTATGATTCTTTTGCTTATAACCCTTTTACTTTTGAGGACAAATCTTTTTGAAGACGGAGGGAATGATGTGCCCCAGCCCATGGATCAGTACATGGAATGTAAGACCCGATCCCGGCCTACTAGGCCGCGGTCGATGCCTCACGTCGCTCAGTCCATACCCGGACCGAACCTGTAAAAATTTTTGCCCTTTATTTAAAACATCGCCCATAGGCGAGGGCTAACTCAGATCTTAGCTCAAGACTACCATAGTCTTTCCTAGCTTAGATCAATACAACACATACGCAGCGGAATAGTATCTACTTAACCATTGGACTAAATCCAATCTAACACTTGTCTGGTCAGATCTTCTCAGCTACTGGTCAGTAAACGCAACTGCCAGCTAGCTCCAAGGTCGATCCTGAACCTAGACCAAGTCATACAATCAGAGGTTCCGTTCCCCTAAGCCATTCTATCTAGATCT
>NC_027755.1:7215427-7251499 GCF_000695525.1 Brassica oleracea var. oleracea
CAAAAGGGGCAGTTTTTCCCATAACCGCCACCAACTAACTGCCCATGGCGGTTATTTTTCTTTTTAAAATTCACGTCCTGGGCCTTCCAAACCACCCCTGGACATGTCTAAAACAAGCCAAAAGTGATTGCCCACGCCCATGGTTCAACCACAAGAGCCCACCGGCCCATCGGTACCCATGGGTCGTCCACAAGGCCCGGTCGCTGTCTAACACTTGAACACTCAGTACAGCTTCTTCTCTTCGTCTTATTCAATCTTACTAAGTCCCTTGGTCTATTTCCAGACCTAGACTTAGGTTTCTCATGATCCATCCTGATCATTTACTTCATTACAGCTTGTTCACGATCAATTCCAATGATCTGAACCAAAGCATTTCCGTTTCTGTTGAAACGTATAGACCCTATGTCAAGTTCCAGGAACGGGGACATGACATGGAACCAGCTCAGTATGGAGATCAGGACGTTCTGAACAATTCAACTGAGGTTCGCTCATCCGACCGTACCAAACAGACCGACCGTGCAGTGTACCGGATCAACCCGCGTACGTCCGGAAAGGAGCTTTGGCTGGAACCACGACCAAACGACCGAACTTACCATACCAGAGCTCGTCTTTCCCGACCATCTCGACATTCTAAGGACCATAGTCGAGCCAGACTTATCTTTGGTAGTGAATAATCCGAAGACGGACATACTTTCCCACCCAGCGGACCATCAAGACAATCACGCATGTGTCCTTATCTTTACCCCGTGCATGCATCTAGTTTGATGAATCTGGACAGTAGCCGAAGGGTCATCCTTGACCAATCTGCACAGAAGACTGAGTCTTTAAGAATACATACAATACTACAACATATGCTGCCAAACCCTAGACCAAAGAATATCATGATTCACTACTTTTCTTCATCTATGTTGAAAATAATTCAATTTTATTATATCTTAATTTATATCACTTAAAACTGTTTATAATTACATGATTTTAATTTTTTGATTATCAAAATATTTTTTACAAAATTTATAAATTATTTTTAAGATCAACTATACCAGACGACTTCCGTGGACGTCGTCCAGAAGACTTAACAAAATCTCAGAAGAGTGAGAAGACTTAGCGGTGCTATATTCGTTAAAATAAGTTTCCTTTTTTTGTTTGGTCACAAAGTGCTGACTATAATTTTACAAAGCTTTTGAGTTACTTTTGCATTTGATTAAAGTTTGGGTATACTTTTGCAATCAAAATCAAGTTTTGAGTCATATTTGGTAAATTCCCCTGAAAATAATGTCGTTGTTTTGTGTTTCAAGATCATAACGGCTTTAACATAAACACTGCCTCTTTTGATTCACTGAGTTAGTTCCTGCATTTCGGATATGAAGTCTCACGAACATGTTATCCTTTTGTGTCTATGATCGGATAGGGCTTGTATTAACGACACTGGTCTTCTGTGTTGTCGGTGTCTCTCTTCTTCTTTTTTTTGTAGAAACAAAAAAAAACAGAAAGCGGATATATATATATATATATATATATATATATATATATATATATATATATATATTAAAATATAATTAAGTGGTTTTGACCTAGTGGTAAATGACTCACAGCTATGAGTACCGCCCTGGGTTCGATTCCCCTTGGCCACCCGGAGCGGCTTAAGTGGTAAGAAAACGCAGATACTGCGGGTTTCGTAGTGATTAGTCCTTGAATCACACTACGGTTATCTAAAAAAAAAATATATATATATATATATTAAAATATAAGAATTTTTTAAAAAAAATTCTAAGACTAAAAATTATTTGATTTAAATTTAAAATAAATCATTTATAATAATTTTGAAATGATTTCATATTAAAACTGTGAAAATATATATAAAATAAGTTTAAAATAAATTATTATATTAATTATTTTGGTACTTCATAAAATGACACAATATATTTGATTATATGATATATCTTTAATAAAAACCTCAATACATAAAGCTAATTTATAGTATTAGTTTTAATATTTCTATTTTCTCTATTTTATTACTATTAAATTTTGGATTTTATATAAATTAAAAACTATGATTTTATATTTTTATTAATTTATAACATTGTGTCTTAAAATATACAGATGCGGAATCGTAAACTTCCAACGTGATTTTAAAATTATATTTTAAAAACGTTTTGGAAGCCAAATTCCACAAACTTCCACGAGATTCTGATTCCGAAGCGAGAAGCAAACGTTTGAAGCTTCCGTGCAACCTGGCTTTTAAAGCCATTGCTTTTGTTATAGTATAACTTAAGAGTACCACACTGTTCCCTCTCTTTCTCGCTTTTGCATTATTTGGAAACTCAAAACACAACAAACAAAGTTTTTAAAGAACAGCATCAAACGGTTTCAAGAAAAGAGAGACAAAGAGAGGAGGGTTGTTTGATTTAAGCATCATCTTCACCTAGAAGTGCGACGAGCATCTTCTCGTAATCTCCACGAGTGTCTTTGGTAATGGCTTTCTCCAATGGAATGCTGTTCCTCCTCTGATACTCTTCTCCAATGACCTTCAAATCAATCTCAGCTCTTGTTGTTACAATTCTAGTGAGAGCTCCTTCGTTTGTTCCGATTTTGTTGATTGCTGAGCGAAGAACATCCACAAAGTAAAGCTCAGGTCTTGTCAAGCACTGAATCGTTGACCTCAACAGTTCGAGGAACTTGTCGTCCCCATATCCTTCCTCAAGACTCTGTAAGATGAACAGTTTTAGCATTGTTCTAATAAAAGAAAAAGCTTAGATTATTAAGTTAATAAATGAACATTTTTAGCCTTCACCTTGAGGATTTCCTCGCCATGATCATCTTGGTAGCGGTTGAAAGTAGCATTGATCTGCGCTTTGCTCCTTGTGGACAAAATCCTAATGACCTCCTCATCGCTGTAGTGCTTGTCCTTGATTCTCTCATGGATCAGCTTAGCTTCTTGCTTTGCCAATGTCATGTTCACCTCGTCTCCTTCATACCTGTATGAGCTGACAAGAGAAACCAAAAGCTGCAAAAAGAAACAGACAACTAAATAATTAGTCTTTTCAAATACTTTTGCATTCTCATAAAAAAATCTTGATTTTATTACCTTTCTGAAGTCACCGGTGGTGTGGTGAGCGACATCCTCTTCAATAGACTTCTTGAAACGAGCATGGTAAGCTTGCCGGGCGTGAAGCAGCTGTGTTGAGGTCCTTGTGCAAGCTACTTCCATAAGCACTTGGTTGCTTGAAGTCCATCTTTTGGTAGCTTCATTAGCCAACAAGGCATCACGCTCCCCGGGCTCAAGAGTCCAGAGCAAGATTGCTCTCTGTCCATGAAACAAATCATATTAAGATACGTATAACTCGCAAACACACACACACACAAGTTTGAGGATATTGTAAAAAAAAAAAATCGTACCTCGAAGTCGCTTGAGAGTTCCTTGTCAAGACTCTTGAGAAGGTCTTCTCCAAAGACTTCATGGTATGTTTGCCTGATCAGCGTCCTCTGTTCAGCGCTTCTGTGAGCCAAGATTGATATGATCAAGTCCTCGTTGGTACCCCATCCTGCCAAAAGAAAGAAGGAATCCAATTCTCAGAAGTCGAACGTCAGATCCAACATCATACAAAAGCTATTCATTTCATAGTGTCAACATGACCTGATGATAATTAAAACTATAAAACTTTATCAGAGAAATGAGAAAAACACTACAAGCATTAACATATCTTCAATATCGAACAAAGAAACGATCAGATCAGAGAAGGAACAAGCTCGATCTACAACTACACCATCAAGAACATGATCCTACTAAGACAAAACAAGCATAGTACCTTCAAAGGCGGTTTTCAACTGCTCAGCATCTTCAGATGGGGAAGGAACCGAAGAAGAAACCTTAAGAGTCGCCATTTTTAATCTTTGCAGGTTGTTTTTTTCACTCTCTCTCTGGTCAAGTGTATGTCGAGAGTCGAGCAGATTAGATGATTGATTTATAAAGAGAAAAGGCTAAAACAGAATTATACTTTTTTCTGCCACGTGTTTCTTACACCTGCTCAATTATTTGATTTCTTCCCTTTTAATTTATTCACAGATCATTGCACCGAAACCTATCGTTATCACTTATCTGACTAAAACGGGTTGATTGGGTGTCATGCCATAAAGCGAATCACAAGACTACGCGTTTTTCATTTAACTGGGAAGGCCATTTGATTCATTTTAAACATGCCTCTGCCGACCCAAAAAACATGCCTCTACAATTGGATTGATTGGTAGTTGCTGTAGCTGCTGGCCAGAGTCCTATTTATTTCTAAAGTACCAAATTCAGAACAATCAAGTTTTAAATTTTTTTTTGAAACCAGAGCTCTTAAAATAACTTATAGCTGTACAAGTGATCTATAAAACCAAATATTCAAAGCAATTTTTAGTGTTTTCCATAAAATTCTACAGCAATAATATCTAAAATTACAGAAAAAAATCTACAGATTTTTTTCAACAGCAAAAATTTTAAAGTTACAGTCCTTACCAATCAGACCCAATATTTTAGTGTAGAAGGCTTTGACATTTACATAATGTTGCCACGCCATTGACCGGTATAAAGAGCACTAGTAGGCGAATGGTCAGCAGAAGGCCAAATGATGTGAAAATCTTTCTAGCCAAATCATTCATGTTATGCAAAGCCGTGGGAAACTTTTATAGCTGATATAAACGATATAAAACATTTCACAAAAAGTTTTTTTTTTCTTTAAGGCTTAAATTTCATAAAAACTTCTACATTAAAAATAATACTATAGTGTAGAAAAATATAAATTAAACTAACAAATAAAATATTAATTACAAAAATATTATTTTATTTTTACAAATCAGATTTTTAAATGGATTTATAGATAAAATAATTAAATCAGTCCATATTTCTTATCCAATACTCAAAAAATAGTACAGTTTTGTCTGTTTTATCATTAATTACATTTCGAAAACCGATCTAACTATTCTGTTTTCTAATAATTAGCAACTCTTTTCATTTTGTTATTTAAGAAACTCAAGCTTGTATCATACTTCCAATTTTGTAAATTATGATTACCACAGTGCTTTCATCGCATAAACTAATGTTTCTTTAATCATTTTATACACTTGGTCTATACTTAAGATTAGTCTAAGATGATACCTTTAATTGTTTTATAAAAATATGATATCCTAAGCGAATGTTTCATTTATTCTCACGAAGACACGAGTCTGATGTGGTAATGTTTGTTGTTCTCTTTGATAGGTTGTAACTGGTAAACATGTTTAAGAATTAATGAAATAATGAAATAACATGAATGGACACATAAAGAAAAATGGAATAGAGTCACTCAATTCATTCCTCATTAATTTTTTTTTCGAATAATTCTTTTTGTATTTCAACCTTTTATAATAATAATTCAGTTGTAGCCTTTGTAATTTTAGAACTCTACTATAAAGATACTTATACTCTTTTTATAGTTGAATTTGAGTTTATCGCATATTTGATATCCTAAATCAGAAGGCGGTTTAGGAATGTAGAGTATATCCTCGTGGAACATTGTTTTTGGATTGAAATTGATATGTATGTTAAATTTCGGTCTGAATATATTTGGGTTGCATGAGTCAGTAGAAATTATATCTCACATATATCATTCTGGTCTTTAAACCTCAAATCCCACTGCACTTCTTGGACGTTCCATCATTTTTTTAAAAATTGAGACCACTAGCATTATCCTTTCAAGTATTCATATTGGGTGAGGGGACGAGACATATTTTTGGTGGGATCTTTGGACACTATTCGGTCAGCTAATTCATTTCTTAGGGCCCTTTTCCCCGATGGATATGGGAATACCCTCACTGGCCCTTGTTTCAGAATGTACTTGGGATAGTGAGCTTTTGTTACGGTGAGAACATACCATCAATTACAGCTCCTTACTTTCGTCCACCATTCGAGTTTCAGTTGGAAATGATAATCTGGCCTGGTGGATCAGAGATAAGGTTTTCTCGCATTTAATTCCAGAATTTTTTTGAATAGCACAAAATTATCAAAATCCACAGTTTCTAATAAAAGTTTAGAGGTGAACAGAAATGGAGGTTTCTTCTTCAATGGAGTACGGAAGAGGAACGTGAAGAGAGAGAAGAGAAAACAAGAAGAATATTTCTGTTATTCAATAAAGTGTGTGTTGATCACACTATATACATGTTAATTGTTATCCGGAACAAACCGATTATTAGACTAAGCCAATTGTACAACTAAACCGTATAAAATATATCTATAATAAACCATATTTCCCCTCAACATGGAGCATATATGTTAATGAACTCCATATTGCTCATCAAATGTCGGAAAGGAGAAGGATAGAGAGGCTTAGTTAGGATATCAAGCAGTTGATTTGTTGTCCTGACATGAAGATTTCTGATATATCCTTTCTTAACCCACTCGCGAACAATGTGACAATCACGCTCAATGTGTTTTGTCCTTTCGTGAAAGACGGAGTTGTTTGCGATATGTATAGCTGCAGTGTTATCACAGTACAAAGGAGAAGGTTCCCGAGTGTCTAACCATAGGTCTTGTACTCAGACTCAGCAGATGAGTTAGAAACAATGTCTTGTTTGAAGATGTAAGATGTCTGCCCTGAAGTAGTCGATGACGTAGTTGCTGAAGCAGAAGTCGTGTTGAGTGGTGAAGTCCATGTGGAGTCAAGATGCTGAGCTGGAGTCGTGTAGACTTGGAGAGCAAGGGAGTATCGTGGAGATAAGAAAAGAGGAATAAACTTGAGGAGCAAGTTTATGACTTAAAGGAAGAGGAATAAGTGCATTCCAAGAAAAGGAAAGTTGCACTTAATGTTATGGAAGATATCCATATCCATGTTGCCTTGAAGACTAGGATTTCAGGAACGTGGATAATAATATAAGATAGCTATGAGTCGTCTGTAAAGAGACAAAGACACAGAGGCTGATCTTATAGAGAGAGAGAAGCTCTTGGAAGTGTTCTGGGGTCGTGCTGAAGCAGTGGCTGAAGTACTTGACGGTAGAGAGACATAAGCGGGTAGCTTAGGAATCCTTCAGTGTCGTGTGTTAGAGTGTTAACACTAGACGAGTAAAGCTGAATAAACAAGGTCTTGTAAAGATTGTTTAAAGGAGATTCTAATAAAAGCTTTGGTGGTTGCTTGTGTATTTGTCTCTTGATTTATCTTTTGCATTATTATATTGTGGTGTCATCTTGCACTAACAAGTGGTATCAGAGCGGGGCACCTAAGTTATCGGTGTAATCCTGAAGGTGAAGATGAACACGATTGTTTCGGTGCAGAAGGCAATCATGTTGAATGCAGACTAGTATGGTCATTGGAAGGCTCGCATGAAGCAAATGATTCGAGGAATCAATGAAGATGCTTGGACAGCTGTGGAGATTGGTTGGGAGGAGCCTACCATAGTCACAGGAGATGGGAAGAAGCCTAAGCCAAAAGAGGATTAACAAAGGCAGAACGCAATGCATCTAAGTTTAATGCAAGGGCGTTGTCGGTGATTTTTGGAGCAGTTGAAGCAGAACAGTTCCAGCTGATTCAGGGGAGTACTTCGGCTAAAGAGGTGTGGGAGATCCTGCTGAATTCGTTTGAAGGAGATGAGAGTGTCGAGAGGACACGTCTAGATCATCTTGGGTCGCAGTTTGAGAATCTCAGGTGGTCTGATAATGATTATGTGGCGAGTTTTAGTGCCAAACTCAGTGGTATGGGACATGAAGCATTTGTACTTGGGAAGAAGTACAAGGAGAAGAAGCTGGTAAAGAAGTTACTACGCTGTCTTCCAACGAAGTTTGCAGCTCACAAGCCAGTCTTGAATATGACCAAAAACACGGATGAGCTCAAGTTTGACAAGGTTGTGGGTATGCTGAAGACATACAGTAGTTCAGTCTCTACGTCAGGTGGTGCATCAAGGAGTATAGCTCTTGCTGCTGACAAAGATGGAGATAGATCTCCGAATGTTGAAGATGCCATGGGGATGTTGGTTAGGAATCTGGGTAAGATGATGAATTCCTCTGGTGGGAGAAATCAGTATGGTCGCCAGGGAGGTGATCGTGGCAATAGGAGAAGAAGAGAACGTCTTAGATGCTATGAGTGTGAAGGTGTTGGTCATATAAAGGCTGATTGTCCTATAGCACAACGGAGAGAACTTAAGTGTTCTGAGTGCAGAGGTGTTGGACACACACGGCGTGAATGTCCAAACTCAACGAAGAAAAAAGATGTTCCATTGCAGTCGCTTGATGATTCAAAGTTTGAAGAAGATGGAAAGGTGATGAAGAACCTTGTTGCATTTGGTGCACGCAAGGAGGAATCCAGTGAATCCTCAGATTCAGACATTGATACAGACTCTAAGGATTATCACGTGATGCTCAACAAGTGGTTGAATCTCAAGAATGAGAATCTGAGGTTGCAACACAATCTGGTGCAGAGCCGTGAGCAGTATGATGATCTTGCTGAAGAACTTGTTGTTGTACATGAGAAGAATGAGTCTCTGGAGAAGGAGGTTAGCAAGCTGAGAGAAGTTGCTACTGGTGAACAAGATAGAGCAAGGATGTTGGAACGTGATTTGGCTGAGAATCGCAAACATATCAGGATGCTCAACAGTGGATCCAAGGACTTGGATAAGATACTCTCGAAGGGACAACCAGTCAAGGTGAACTGGGGACTAGGATATCGAGGAACTGAGAGTAATAAGGAAGTACAACAGAAGGAGCTATCACATTTCGTGCAGGGGAGCACATCAAAAAGTGGAGCCAAAGAAGCTTGTCAGGAAGTACGTCGAGACGTAAGACAAGAAGTAAGGCAGGAAGTTCTACAGCGTGTAGCTGTGAGCAACAAGCCGAAAGTTGTACATAAGTACAACAACATGAAGGTCAGACAGGAGGTTCTGAAGCATGGTTGTGCAGCTGGTACAAGGAAGGAGACTGATCAGTTCATCAGCAACTGTGTCAGGCCAAGCAAGAAGCAACATCGGATGTGCTATTGGTTATTTGGGAAGGTTGGACACAAGAAGGTGGAGTGTTTTGCTTGTGAGAAGAGCAGGAACATGGCCAAGAAGGTGAACAAGACGTTCATTAAACCCAAGAAGGTTGAAGAGGTGCTCTTAGCCAAGAGTGGCTTACTTGATGAGGTCAAGGAAGGACATCAGGAGAAGGGTGCAGCTCTGTTAGGAGTGATCTTGAGGTTGATCAATATGCATCAAGTCTGGAGCCAGGACACGAGGTGTTTGTGGCACAAAGGGGAAGGAGATCGAAGTGCGTCAGGAAGTGATGTGAGATGATCTTCAGGAGGGTGATAGTGAAATCACTCAAAGACAATAACAACGAGTGTATAGGGCACTCGGTGTGGATGGGGAAGGGCTCAAGGTCAAGAAGACGACACATGACGGAAGCCGGGTCCTCAACAAAAGCTGGTCAAAGGGTGGTTCGACAGGTGCATCAGATCGTGATGCAGTACTTGTTATTCCGCTGCAGCAAGGGTTGTGTCATGATTATACATGAAGAAGCAGACGGCTGGGTCTGTAAGGCTTGACATCTAAACATATGTTTTAGCTTAGTATGCAATCAAGCAGGGGGAGAATGGTGATGTTCTGGTACAAATAATGCATATCTCATGGGGGAGAAAAACATGGTGTGGTGCACATCTCGTGGGGGAGAAAGGAACACTTGGTGTGAAGTTTCCAGGTGAGGAACGTGGTTGCTGAACCAGAAGATTGTTGTGCTTGATCGGCACACAAAGCTAAAAGGGGGAGATTGAAGATGTAAGATGTCCGCCCTGAAGTAGTCGATGACGTAGTTGCTGAAGGAGACATCGTGTTGAGTGATGAAGACCATGTGGAGTCAAGATGCTGAGCTGGAGTCTTGTAGACTTTGAGAGCAAGAGAGTATCTTGGAGATAAGGAAAGAGGAATAAACTTGATGAGCAAGTTTATGACTTAAAGAAAGAGGAATAAGTGCATTCCAAGAAAAGGAAAGTTGCACTTAATGTTATGGAAGATGTCATATCCATGTTGCCGTGGAGACTAGGGTTTCAGGAACGTGGAGAATAATATAAGATAGCTATGAGTCGTCTGTAAAGAGACAGAGACATAGAGGCTGATCTTATAGAGAGAGAGAAGCTCTTGGAAGTGTTCTGGGGTCGTGCTGAAGCAGTGGCTGAAGTACTTGACGGTATAGAGACATAAGCGGGTAGCTTAGGAATCTTTCAATGTCGTGTGTTAGGGTGTTAACACTAGACGAGTAAAGCTAAATAAACAAGGTCTTGTAAAGATTGTTTAAAGGAGATTCTAATAAAAGCTTTGGTGTTTGCTTGTGTATTTGTCTCTTGATTTATCTTCTGCATTACTATATTGTGGTGTCATCTTGCAGTAACATTGTTTATTAGTTTTCCAGGCAATGAGAGATGATCCGACGAACATACATAATCAAGAGACAGTACGACGTGTATCAGGACACAAATTCCAATCTACATCAGAAAAGGCAGATAATTTAAAATCTGAACAAGCTGAGTAGAAGAGACCCAAACCAACGGTTCCTTTGAGATAATGTAGAACTTTATAAGCAGCGTGGAGATGTGGAGCTCGCGGAGAGGACGTGAACTGACACAACTTGTGAACAGCAAACGTAATATCGGGTCGAGTAAACGTTAGATATAAAAGTTTACCAATGAGCCGACGATATACCTCTGCATTTGGTAGAAGTTCCCCATCTTTGATATAAAGTTTAACACTAGGAACCATGGGAATGGAGGAAGGTTTTCAACCGAGCATTCCAGTGTCAGTCAGTAGATCCAGAATGTATTTCCGTTGGCAGATGGAAATGCCTGATGAAGATCTCGCAATTTCCAAACCAAGGAAATACCTTAGAGTTCCAAAATCACGAAGCTTAAAAGAAGCTTGAAGAGCAATTTTGAGTAGATCAGTAGCGTGATCACAGCTGCTGGCGATGATAATATCATCAACGTAAACCAAAACTGCCATATAAACGTTACCAGAATATTTGGAAAAGAGAGTGTGATCCCCTGAAGAAGCAGAGAAGCCCAACCGTAGTAATGTCTCAAAAAACTTTAGAAACCATTAGTGTGAAGCTTGTTTATGTCCACATAAAGATTTCTTTAGTTTACAAACTGCATTAGGAGGGAAAGATTCCCCTTGTCTTGCTGACTAACCTGGTGGTAGTTCCATATAGATTTCTTCCTCTAAATCCCCATTCAGAAAGGCATTGGAGATGTCCAATTGAGACAACGACCACCCCTTGGCAGCAGCAACTGCAAGAAGAAGTTTCACAGTGGCTAACTTAACAACAGGAGAAAAAGTCTCAACATAATCTATTCCTTCTTGTTGTGTGTACCCTTTAGCTATAAGTCTAGCTTTATATCTTTCAAAGGTTCCATCAGCATTAAGTTTGACCTTGAAAACCCATTTGCAACCGACAGCTTGTTTGCCATCAGGTAAAGAACATACTAAACAAGTGTCATTTTCTTCAAGAGCTGTGATTTCAATTCCCATAGCATCTCACCATTCCTTTAGCTTACAGGCTTGAGCAAATGTTCGAGACTCAGGAATGCTGTTCACTGAGTTTATAAAGATCTGATACGAATCAGAGAGAGCATCATAAGATAAGACGTTGGATATAGGGTGCTCTGTAGAGGAATTGACAGAGTGGCAATGATATTCTTGAAGATGACGCAGTGGTTTAGAAATTCTGGGTGTAGAGGTAGATGTAATATCCACAGCAGGACACTCAGGGCCAGGAGATGAAGAAGATGCAGGAGGAGGAGCAACTTGATCAACATATAATCGTGGAAAAAATTCATCATGGTCAGCAATAGGAGATGACTGGCAAAAAGGGAAGATATTCTCATGAAACACCACATTGCAAGAGATGAACACTTCATTAGTCTGAATATCAAGCAACTTGTATCCTTTAAAACCAAAAGGTTAGCCAAGGAAAACACATGCACGTGCTCTATCTTGAAACTTATGCGACCCTTAGGTGAAGTACTAGCGTAACAAAGACAACCAAAGGTCTTGAGGTGTGAATATTCAGGTAGTTTGTGAGTGAGCATCTCAAAGGGAGTTTTGTTTGAGATAACCAGAGAGGGTGTTCTGTTGATGAGAAACACGGCAGTGAGAATGCAATCCCCCCAGATGCTTTAAGGAATCCCAGACTGGAAGAGAAGTGCACGAGCCACATTAAGTATGTGTTGATGCTTGCACTCCACAACCGAGTTTTGCTCAAGAGTTTCTGGACAAGAGTGATAGGAGATGATGCCTTTAGCTTTGTAAAGAGCATCAAATCGTAGCTCTGGTGCATTATCAGCACGTACCGCCTTTATGTTAGCATCATATTTCTTTTCCACCATTCCAATGAAATCAGGGAAAACAATGAGAACTCTTCAGTTTGAGAAGATAAACCCACATCACGATACGTCACGAGTGTGTCATCGTCGACTATTGTTAGGAAATACTTATAACCTTCCTGTGTAGATTCGGAAAATGTCCCCCAAACATCGATGTGTAGCATTTCAAAAGGTTTAAAGAAACGTTTATGATTTAAACGAAAAGAAAGCTTCTTTTGTTTAGCACGATGACGAATATCACAGTGCATCAATCCTTTATTCTTTGCCTTTGAAAATCCAAGTACATCAGAAAGTAGTTATATTTGCTCAAAAGAACTATGGCCAAAACGTTGATGCCAAACAGATGCATCAACTACAGTATTAGCAAAAGAAGAAGCATAAGTAGAGATAGCAGAACTCGAAGCAGCCAGATCCAGGACGTACAAGTTGGCAATGCGTCTACCGCTTCCAATCATCGATCTCCTGATAGGATCTTGTATTTGAAAAGAACCAGAATCAAAGACCACTTGAGCACCAATATCAGAAGTCAAGGAACTGACACTCAGAAGATTTAGTCTTAATTTTGGGATAAACAGAACATTCTATAGAGTTAATGTAGCATTGATAACAATCTGACCAATTCCACCAACTTTGAGTGTAGAACCATTAGGTAGATTCACAAAATGCTGAACAGAAGTATCAAGTTTAATGAAAGCATCAAGATTATGTGAAACATGGTGAGCAGCACTAGAGTCCACAATCCATGTGTGCATATCAGTAACACAGTGGGTAACACTCAAAATTCCAACAAAACTGAACGTTAAGGACGATAGATACTAGAGTGATCTTTGTGTTGAGAAGCAGGGGAAGTTGAAGACACAGGGTTAGACGAAGTCTAAAGCTGAGAACTGAAGTAGGCAATGAAATCTTGAATTTGATCTTTGTTCAGTTTCCCAACAAGATTGTCCAAGCCAGAGACATTGTGAGAAGGTTCTTGAACAGCAACGGTAGCTGCAACAGCAGGAGGCTTCGACTATGATGACCTGTCAGTGTTCCATTTCCCTTTCTTCCAACCAACCGGATACCCATGTAACTTATAACAACGATCAAAAACATGACCAGTGTTGCCACAATGAGAACAGACTGCTCCAGGCTTCCTTTGAAAAGCATTCAACACACCTTGTTGATTAATGCTAGAATCACCGGGAATACACCAGACTGAACTGGGTTAGGAGATCTAGACAAACAGAGGGTTGAGTAGAATCTTGACTAACTTGGAAGGCATGTGGAGCGATCACTGAGTTAAACTGACATTGGCTATCGTCCTGATCCAGAATGTTGTAGATTTCAGCAAGATCAGAAAGAAGATTGCGCATAATGATTTGGCTACGAATGATCGATTATTTCTCATTCAAACCGACCAAAAATTTGATGGTTCTGCTTCGCTCAACTTTAGCTTTGGCTTCACGTTGGCTGTGAGACAACTAGGTCTGTTACAGCATAAACACATTTCAGGAGATTCAGTGCCATCAAGGTTATCCCAAAGGGTCTTGAGGGTAGTATAATAACTAGATAAATTTAGAGAGCCTTGACGGAAATCCTGAATCTGTTGGATCAACTGAAATGTGCATGGAAGGTTTGTCTTGTGAAAGCGATTGTGAAGATCAATCCATATTTCATTGGCATCATCAAAAGACAAAATACTACCATAGATCTGCTTAGAAACCAAGTTGAGAAGCCAAGATTTAACCATGCTATTACAACGAGACCAGATCCGAAAAAGATGATTACCTGAATCAGGGCGAGGCAATGAACTGTCAACAAAGGCGATTTTGTTCTTCGCATCAAGGGCGATCTTCATCGCAGAGCGCCACTGAGTATAGTTCAATCCATCCAGCTGAACGGAAACAATCATCAAACCTGGATGATCAACACTATGGAGAAACAGTGGAGAATGAACGTTGTCTGGGTTCATCATGGCGGAAAAAGCAAAAGGATCCGGTAATGTTGGAGCTACAACTGCTTCATGAGGAGAAGAGGAGCTACCATGGAGTGGATTCGAGCTACCAGCACTTGTGAAATGACCTGAACGGCGAGAATGACGGAGATTGACAACCATCATGACGATGAAAACTCGAAACGAAAGAACAGAGATCGAAAAAGGTCAAAACGGAGCTCGAAATGACGAGCAGGAGACGATGTTGAGCTTGAGCTCAACGCTCTGATACAATAATAGAAGTTTAGAGGTGAACACAAATGGAGGTTTCTTCTTCAATGGAATACAGAAGAGGAACGTGATGAGAGAGAAGAGGAAACAAGAAAAATATTTTTGTTATTCACTAAAGTGTGTGTTAATCACACTATATACATGTTAATTGTTATCCGGAACAAACCAGTTATTAGACTAAGCCAATTGTACAACTAAACCGTATATAATATATCTATAATAAACTAATAGTTTCTTGTCTTCTTTAGTGTGGAATTATGTCGCAGTTCCTAACAACTCCTTTACAGTTTGGTTATCCATTCTTGATCGTAACCCAACTCTTGGTAGATTAAGAGCTTCAGATCTGGATGTGGAGACTATGTGTCTTCTCCGTGGCACTCAGTATGAGTCTAGAAATCACTTCTTCAGGCGTCCTTATTATATCGGCGTTTGGATGCAGGAATGCGTTTACTACTTTCCAAATGAATGCGACAATGTACTTGGTTGGCTATCTAGATGGTTTGGTGTTTTGGGATCCATGTATTTTATATTGTGTTTTCGGTTTAGTTGACTTTTTTATCCTTTAATTTAACATGTGTTTCTTTTGAATTTATTTTATTAAAATTTTCTATATTTTATTCGATTTAATTCGGTTAATGGTAGAATAATGATGAAGTGTAATAAAAGAATTAATAAAATTGATAACTAGACCTGAGGGTTAATTGAGATAAAACAAACGTCCATTACTGCTTTAGCTAGATAACTAGTGGTATTCTACGCGTCGGGTTCGTATGTTTTATTATTTTTGATCCATATGATATTGGTAAGTGACAGTAGTGTATTACTTTGTTTTGAAGCTGTTTAGATCAAAAAGGAATAGCATAAGTGGTTTCATTAATCAATTCAATAAAAATAGAATAAATAGCTTATAGTTACACAAAGTAAATATAGTTGAACTTAAAACATAAAGTAAAGTCGATGTTCCAAAAGGGAAACATGTAATGTGTGTGTTTGTTTTGTGATTATCTTGTTTAAACGAAAATAACAGTTTCTTTCATTCTCTTAAAGTAGTAACAATCCTCGCATACTTTGTCCATATTATGGATGTGGCAATATGTTAGAGACTTCATTTGGGACGTATTGGTTAAATACTTTGTTTTCAAAATGATACTGAATCTAGTAAGTGAATTATTAATCATGGTCTAGCATCGCTCGGATCTGAATAGACTATTTTCTCAAAATAACTTATTATAAAATTGAAGTGTTCGTGAATAATTTTAGAGGTGGATGTTTGTTCTCACAATGTACATTTAAATATTTCAGTCCTCATGTGAAGTGTTTATTTGGTTTGACAACAAAAGTATAATATGCTAATGTAGTTGAATCTGTACAGTATGCGGGAGGTACAGAGCCTCTCATCAAACATGTTAAAGCAAGTCAATAATAAACCATATTCGTGAGTGTACGAAGTAGCCAAACGTTTTACTTCTCAAGTGTGTGCGAAGATATTATTATTTGGTTTAAAGCTTTCATGTTTATTTAAATCTATTTTGGTTTTACTTTACCTTGTATTTATGACATTATACTATTTTTATTATGTATTCATTTGCGTTGGTATTTTATTAAAAAATAAATCATTATTTTTATTTGACCATTTTTTATATCTTCTACATTATTAAAACAAAATCCCTCATAAAATTTTGTCTTTGATTTTGTGAAATAGTTATAATGACATGTCACTCATATTTTATGCATATCATAATTAATTAATATGAACTAAACAATTAATTTAGAAAAAAATATTCCAAAACTAAAAAACAGTTAAAATCATGTATATTTTCTTCTTTTTAAAACACATCACTAATTTATTATCCTAAAAACTATTTAACAGATATTTTTTTTTAAAAAAACGTACCAACTATTAAAAATTTATATAATAATTTTTTGAGAATATTATTGTTTTGCAGTTTAGAGTGTTTTTATAAAGACTAAACTAAAAACAATTTATATCTTTACTAAAAATAAAAAAAAAAATTATTAAGTTTAAAATATTTAAAAATAAAATTCAGTACCTAAAATTTATATTATAAATATGTCATAAATAATAGAATATGTAAATAAATATTTCAACAAACAATCTATTAGTGTGTATAAAATCTTTTAGCTTAATATATCAATAACATTTTTTTTGGGAACTTGTAGGAAAGAATAATATTCCTCAAAAAATATTATCAAATATAATATTTTATCATTAAAAATTATATCCAGTTTTATGACATTAAAAATCATTTAAAATAATGGAAGACGTGTCTAGATTTAGAAATTATACTATTTTGATTCTCATATATGTATATTTATATAAAAATTTAAAATTTAAGAAATTAAAACTATTAACAAATTATATATATATATATCAAAATATGCTATATACGTGTTATATACGGATCGTGGGGTTTATCCTTCGACTACGGATCTGTGTCAGATATATAAATATTGTATCTATGTTCGATCTTATTTTGAATGTGTTTATATTTTGAATATTGTAATTTAATCTGTTTAATTATTTTTATTTAGTTTGCATTAGCAACAGTTCCATTTTAATTTGGTTATTTTTTCTAATTAATTTTAGTTATCTTTCCATCACTTCTTTGTCTAACCTTAGCCGCATTACCATCATTCATACGAAGTGAAATAGAGTTGCTCAAAAAAAAGTGAAGTGAAATAGAAAAACAGAACAGAGGACTTGAACATCTTTATGATGATGTGGACGAACACAACTTGAGAGTGCAACCAGAGCGGCCGCTGTGAAGTAGATAAACAGAATTGTAAATGTTCATTACAGACCCTCTTTTGTTTTGATCTTTTGTGATCGTGTTGCTTAGAACTCAAATCTGGTTCTTATTATGGAAAACCAAAATCTTACTGTATAGAACAGAAGCAAAAGTGTTGATATACGCTCCATCAAAACAGGGAATGAAAAAACCAGAGTAGTTGCAGCAGCAGCTACAAAGGTCAAAAGCAAACCAGACCAAACAGTGGGCTAAATCCAGATTTAACAGTTGCATCAAATCTCTATGTTCCATGAAAATAAAAAGGTGAGACTCCTCCTCCTTCTTTGGCTGGACCCTTTTGCAACAACACATCATAATTGATCAAAGTCATCTGTGACAAAATCTGCAAAATACTAACAATATCTAATAGTTTGACAATAATTATTCCAAGAAAATAACACAATTTCCTCAACATCACTTTTTATATATTTATCTATACTAAGCTTTCCTAACTACCCAACAACTTCAACTAATGTAAATAGAGATTCATACTTGCTTTTAGCTGCATTAGTGTGAAAGCAAAGATTTTACCTTGAAAGAAAATTTAATGATCGAGAGATAGTAAGGTGGAGAATCAAAGTTGGTCAAATTGGTGCATTCATCCAACTAAAAGACAGAGGAATGAGAAGCGCGCATAGCTTCTTTGAAACCAGACCACGTAGTGTTATCATCCACTGATTACAAATTAAACGAGGACTCCTGCTATCTTCTCCACAAAACACTCTTTCATAATCTGGAATATGCTGCATAGTAAAGTGTTCTATTATTTCAAAAACCTCACTACCCAAAAAATCACCAAAAATGACATGAACTTAAGCATTTGTTACCTCTGCCGTATTGACTTTGAGAGTGGTTATAGAATAAACTTGTGATATTTCTTGCCTTGTGTCTCTTCCTCGAGTTTTTATTGTTTTCTTTATTACCTTGGCTTAACCTTTTCTTTTCTCCTCGTGCTGCTCTCTAAACGTAGTAGTTTCTGTTAAATGATCTCTTGATGATCTCTGATAAAATCCAAAATTATTGGCCCTTGGCATCAAAATAAACATGACCAACTCCGACAGGCCAATCTTCCGCTTCTTGTAGATTTGGAATTATAAACAACAACCCAATCCGTGGTACTCAAATCCATGTCATTTTGTTCTATTCTGTAATGAAGATCTTCTAATGTGCAGCCTTTGGTCTTAGTGTCAGATGAAGACCAGTTCTTCTAAGTATAGCCAACAACCATAAGATACAGAAGCAACTAAGTGAAGATTATTCATATGAACCAAAGCGTTCAACTTACCAACATAGCCTGCTTGTATTAAACATTCCCAAATAAATTCTTCAGATAGCTACAATTCACAGAGAAGAGAAACTGAGAAACACACAGTAAATCTACCGAATGAATCCAAAATCTAAAGTTAGGGAGAGAGAAAGGAGAAGAACCTGGGGGTCGGGATTCCCAACGTAAACAATAGATTCTTGGCTCCTCTTGGCTCTCAGTGGAGTGTTGTTTAGCTCCTACCCCAGGAGATATTAGAGTTATCATCTACTTCTGCTACTTTGTTTCCGCTACTGCACCAACATCGTAAATATCAAGTTATATTTTACAAACGTTAGAAATAGCGTTAGGGGGCGGTTGCGACGAATCTAGTCGTTCCCAGCAAGAATAAAATGAAGTTTCTCTTGAACCATATAGATTAGTCCTCACTTCAAATTTACTTGTGTTCTGGACCCATCTTGCCTCATGTGTTCCTCTTTGGGTCAGTTATATTGCAAAGGATTTCGTTCAAATGATTAGAGAAAGCCATAGTGTTGATCGGATTTTGTAGGAATCGACAATAAAAAAGAGAACAGAATCACTTACAGAAGTGGTAAGAAGCTCATCCTTATAGTGTTTGTACTGGGATCTCTTTTGTTTCAATTCAGTTGACCAGAGTGAACGTTCAGGTGTCAAGTATCCAAGCAAAACCTACAAAATAAAAAATCACATTTCAAATTTATCCTAAGGCTTTTCAAGCAAACAAAACTATATCCTAAATCTCAAATACCTTCCAGACAGTAGAACGGATTCCAGGAGAATCAGACAAACTTTGTAAAGAAGAACTCCTCATCTCCTTCATATTGATCAACTTCTTTGATAACTACTAATCAAAACCAAATCAATTGACTTAGAAGAATCTTAAGATAAGTTAATAAAGGAGGGAAGGTTTGCGCAATTGACCTGACATCCGCTGAGAGATGAGCTTGGCGGGAAAAGTCCTCGGCGGAAGGAACACCTGAGTTTCCATTACCCCAGAGATATTGATACCGTTCCTCGGTTCCGAGGAAGCTGTGGAGAGCGGAGGAGCGGAACTGAGCCTGGAAGCAACGGAGATCTATTCTGACTTCTCGTTCATTTTAGTGGCGGGGGAATGACCATCGTCGTCGTTGAAACACAACGGCGGAGGAGGAGCAGACCACATGGTGCTATTAAACCATTCCGACGCCTTTTTCCTCACCATGATTTGATTGATTGATCAAGGATTCAGTTTCCCAAGTATCGATCGAGAATAGATCAATTCTACGGTGATTGTGGAAATCCAAGTTCGATGTTTCTTCTTCTCTTCTCTGAGGGGAAGTCGTAGAGGTATATGCAATTATGTTGCGCAATAAAGAAAACTAATGGCTAATTAATCTGTCAAACGGAGAAAAAAAAAGAAAGTTATACCGATCAAGGTTTTTAGAAGCATTTGTTTGCAGATGCACGTAAATTAGTTACTGCCCAATAAAATAAAGATCCAGTTATGCAAAAATGGAAAATATCGTGCAAAAGAAAGTTTAGAAAATAATGATACGTGGCAACAATTGCCCTATACTGAATGATGAGGTGGAAGATTGTGGAGAGAGACAATTCTCCTTTATTGATATAGATTTTCTTTTCTTTTTGAGATCCAGCTCCTATGAGATTATCGTACTTCGTTGTATGGATCATTGGCTCAAATTTCTTAGGAAAATTGTTCAAAAAGATAACAACATGATCCTCTTCACTCAAATCTATGTCTAAAATTGAGAGATCTGAAACCAGCTTGTTAAAGACATTCATGTTCTTATCATCCTCCATACTGAAGCTACAAAACTTTGGTCTGAGACAACCTGTTTGGTAGATATTTGATCTGATATGTCGTCGTTTCAAGAGCATTCTTCATCTCATAAGCGGAGTGTGACTTGATAACCATACACTGGATTTGCTAGACTCACACTAAGGATATTTTAACCTTTCTAGCATTGTCAAGCCTCTTCAGATCAACAACAGCGCTTATATTGAAACTCTTTCTAATTGAATATTTTTTCCTTTTGGACCAACAAATTCTTCTAGTTGAAATACATAATCAAGTCCTGAAATTTCCAATTGATACAACACTATGTTCTCATATTGCGAAGTCCCATTCTCCATAAAACTTATCGTCCGGATTTTCCTTAGTAAGTTTCATGTTTAATCTGATCATAATCATAAAAAGAATAGCAACATAATCCAATATGGAACAACCACACAAAAATGTTAACCACCAAGCCACAAATCTCAAATACCTCACACAATAAGATTTTGTCCTTCAGATTTTCTTCAAGCACTTTGTGTGGTCTTTTGTTGTAAGATTGTGTCCTTTAGGTTTAGGAGAAGAATTCCAAATTCTTCCCAGTTTGAGTTTGTACCCCATTGTGGTTCACCAGTTCCTTAGATCCAGTCTTGATTACCATTGCTTCATGAGTGATTCTAACACAGAAGATATTTTGATGGTGACGTTAGGGTATAAGATACCCCTTTATCAAGTTTAGAGAGGACCATTCTTTTGGTTAGGAACTCTATTTCCACTCTTACGGAATATTCTTCTATGATCTGAGGACACACCGTAGTGACTGTATCAAGTATCAACTCACAACTCTATGATATATTCAATACGTCTAGACGGATAGATGGAGACTTGAAATATGGGATAAGAAATGGCAGAAGTGAGTATATATTAATATACTGCATCTTAACATACTCAACAGAAATGAAATGGTCTGGTCTTTCAGAAGTACATAGAAAAGATCAGAAAATTGAACATTCAAGAAGCATATTTTTTTTTCAAAGATCCTATACTTCTCTAGACATTTAAACAGCAACGTTGGGTGACGCTGGATACTCTTCGTACCCTGTGATTCCTGTAATCCTAATCCTCGTATTTGGCTGCATTATCAAGACAAAAATCACAATGCAATTGTTATTATTTACAGTTCTATGTGTACCAAATCATACGAACTAACTGATACTAGTATGTGCGGATTACATTATATCTAGCTAAAGGAAAAGATGACTTTGAACAACAGAGAGCAGTGAATACCTGTCGGTGACCGATATTTCTGCGGTATTTCTTCTTGGGCTTGTACTTGAAGACGACTACTTTATCATTCAGACCCTGCAGCAACACAAAGACATTGCAAGTTAGCGGTCGAAAAGACACCACTTAAACTCAAGAAAGACTTGGGTATTGATTTTACTTGATTTTCCACTACAGCATGCACAGTAGCATTGGTAACAACCGGTTTGCCGATGTAAGTATGTGTCTTTGTGCCGACAAGCAACACTTTGTTCAAAACAATCTGCACAAGAGAGATGAAAAAGTTTGAGACCGCAAACGACACTGTTAACATAGACAAAATGTGTTCCTATACCTGATCATCAACATTAGCATCTTTGAGCCGCTGAGTGTAGAGATATCTCCCTGGGAAAACAATGTATTGGCGTCCGCCAACCTGTTGAATCAATGAGATAATGAAAATTTCATTACACAAAAGGCTTTAAAACACCACTTTAGAAAGCAAAACTGTTCTTGTAGATAAGCTCTCACTAAAACACAAACCTTACTCACAGAGTCTCCTGAATAAGTCTAAATCAAACAAAAAATAGGAATTGCTAATTCAGTAGCTAACCATAACAACGGCGAAGATCTGTTCTCGTTTAGGTTTATCATCTGAGACCACCACAGCTTCAATATCGGTAGTCTCCGGTTCAGCCACGATGGCTGATTCGGCGAATTTCGGAGCGGCGGGGAACGCGGGTCGAGACGTAGACGCAGCGGAAGTAGAAAGAAACCCAATTGTAGGTCTAGCCAGACTCAATGAAGGCTTAGAGAGGGAGCGCGGTGGAGCGACACTGCAATGAGCAGAGAAAGCAGAGCAAAGAGAAAGCGTCGCTGAGGGAGAAGCCATGTTGTTTTTCGCCGATAGCTCTAAGCTCAGAGTCCGAACTAAGAAGAAGCTCGAGAGAGAATAAATCGGCGGTGTTATCCTATCCACTTACTATTAAATTACCAGTGTAACCCTTTTACGTCAAATTACCAGTGCAACCTTATCTTCTTAACTCTGAATGCCCCTCCCTCTCGATTACAAATGTTGATTTCACCCTGTAATAAAAAATAATATATTTTTTATCTTTTTTTTTATATATAAAATCCGGTAAAACCTGGTTAAAAACGTTAGAGACCTTAATGAAATCAACTTATTACCAACCCGACCCAACCAAACTAAATCGGGTCGAACCCGATTCCTAATCTCTAAACGACGCGTTTCGTCTCTCTCCACCTAAATCCCGTCTCTCTCCGGCTCCTCTCTCTTGCGATTACGAAACGGAACCCTAGCCTCCGTGCGTCGTGGCCTTCTTCGTCGTCCTCCTCCGTCTAAATCGAGAATCCATCAATCTCTCCCTCTTATTTCTCGGGTCTCAACTCTCTATTTGTAATCGTTTGCAAGTTAAACCCGAAATCCTAGAGTCGAGAACCGCTTCGTTTCTTCTTCCTTCTCTGACGAAATCTAGTCTCCATCTTCGTTCCTTTTCGTAAGTGAGAAGTTTCCTTTGAGTATTACATTTTTGAGATGTCTTAATTGATGTTTGCTATGCGGTTTGCATTTGGAGTAATTTACGGTGACTTGTTGTGTTTGTAACTTCTTGTACAAGAAATGAAGGGCCGAAAAAGAAAGAATCCATCTACTACGTCCGTTGGAGTCTCCAGTAGAACTAGAGCTAGAAAGGCGGTCTCAGATGGGAATGAGCCGGCAAGAGAAACGACTGTAGTTTCGCTCTCTGTTGATTCTGAAAGTGAAGACATGTCTGCTGTATCATTTAAGGTAGCTTTTGCACTCATTTTAATCATTGTCAGTGAGAAAGTATACTAGTTTTAGTAGTAACGAATGACTAATACATATATATATTATGATTGCAGGCAAAGAAATCACCGCAGCCCCTTGAATTATACTTCAAGAGCACAGAGTTCACGAAGACTTGCAAGATTCAAACCAAGTGCTTTGTGAAGAATACAGTGGACGTGATTAAGAAGCTTAAGGAGGAGGTTAAATGGTTCACAAGCGATCCTCAGTTTCGTCACTTCTTCCACATGTCTGATGAACAATACCTGAAGCTCCAAGGAATGTGGATGTTACTCTTGCGCACCATTTCGACTGAAGAAGAAGATGTTGCTTGGTTTGGGGTGAATGGTGTGTCCATCCGCTATTCTATGAGGGAGCATGCCCTCATCTCGGGCTTAGACTGCCATAAGCATCCGAAGAAATATTTGAAGCTCGAGAGTACTAAGTTTGTGGATTATTACTTCGGTGGACTAAAGAAAATCACCATAACTGATGTGGAGCACAAGCTGTTGTCTATGAAGACGCCATGCAATGATAGATTGAAGATGGCTGTCTTGTTCTTCCTTGGTCGGGTTATCAGAGGACAGGCAAAGGATTCCGGACCAGTAGACCCGTTCATCTTAAGGATCGTGGAAGATTTGGATGTTTGCAGAACATTTCCTTGGGGTCGTCTGACATTTGAAGATGCAATAAAGAACCTTAAGCATATGATGGAGCTTCTGAAGGGTGAAGTGCACTCGGCATGCGGCTTTCCTGGATTCATAATTCCATTAGAGGTAAAGCATACAATTTAGTAAAATATTAGTTGTTTTATAACCGTAAATCCGATAGCGCTACAATATTTGTGTAGATTTTGGCTTTGAGTGTATTCCTAATCTGGGGAAAAGATTTCGACTATCTGCAGACAGACCTTGTGAAGATTGTCCTAGGATGTTCAAGAGCCGGTTTACAAAGAGTAGCATGAAGAGCTATCCTTTGGAAGATATATATGCTGCACTTGGACACACAAAGGTATATGTATATATACTTTGTAGTAGAAACTAGAAGAATATAATAAAATTTAAACTGATTTTCCTTTTCCGTTTTATTTTCAGGTTATTAACAGTGTGTTGGTGCCAACTGTGGGTGAGAAAATCATGCTGGCTCGAAAAAGAACCAGCGACAACTTAGAAGAAGGGCAAATAAAATAAAAGAAAGACTGACTTCTATTGAGAGCAAGAAATATGAGAAGAAGAACTATGGTGAAGATATGGATTTTGGACAGTGGGATGATAAGGATTATGGTAAAGCTGAAGGGAAGGAAAACAATGAGAAGGCTAAGGAAGACAAGGGAAACAGTGAGTCTAGCGAGGAAAAGAATGTAGTCTCGGGTGGAGAAAACAGTAAGGATGGTGAGAAAGACAAGGGAAACATGGAGGATAATATGGAACAAGATGACGAAGAGGAAGAGCAAGTTGTTGTGAAGAAAGGGACTGGAAGCAGTGAAGAAGAGAAGGAGAACGAGGCTGATAAAACAGAGCTGGGAACTAGGGAAGAAGATGAGGTATCTGAAGAAGATTACGATACTGGGGAAGAGGCTGAGAAGAGGAGAGTAGAGGCTGATGCGTTATGGAGGAGTATTCTTTCTGAAGAGGCTGAGTATCTAGAGAAAGAGGCTGAGAAAGTTGCCAAGGGAACTCCTACACCACCACGTGGTAGACCGAAGAGATTGGCCGCGAGAAAAATAGGAGAAATGGTGGAAGAAGAAAAAGCAATAGAGGAGAGTCCCACCGAGAAAAATGCTGGAGAAATGGTGGAAGAAGAAAAAGCAATAGAGGAGAGTCCCACCGAGAAAAATGCTGGAGAAATAGTGGAGGAAGAAGAAGTTGTGGAGGAGAGTCCCACCGAGAAAAATGCTGAAGAAATGGTAGAAGAAGAAGAAGCAATAGAGGAGAGTCCCACCGAGAAAAATGCTGGAGAAATGGTGGAAGAAGAAAAAGCAATAGAGGAGAGTCCCACCGAGGAAAATGTTGAGAAAATGGTGGAGGAAGAAGTTGTGGAAGAAGAAGCTATGGAAGAAGAAGCTGTGGAAGCAGAGGAAGCTGCGGAAGAAGCAGATAAAGTGGTTGAGAAAGAGGGTGAGACAGTTGTCGAGGAAGAGGGTGATAAATACACTGATGAAGAAAAGCAAATGTGGGCCTTGGTCGTTTACAAGGCTAGTGAGGAGATGGCGGATGGGACCAATGAGGTGAGGAGAGATGGAACCAATGAGGTGAGGACAGGGTTCAAGCTTAGGTGCAAACAGAAGATAATGATGTATGGAAAACCAATGAAGGTTACAGCTACGAAGAGGCACATACCAAGTAACGAATCAGCACCTGTGATTGCACGTACGCCAAGGGAGAAGAGAAAACCTCAGTGGCTGCAGAGTCCCTACACGCAGGTGAATACCGAAGACATTGACGGGCCTAAGAAGAAGCGTAAAACAAAGGCTAAGTAGGCCTTTGGAAATTATTTATGTATTTGAAGTATTTAAAACTTGGTATGATGTTTAAACTTGGTTGTAGTATGCTTTTGGATGTTTAAACTTTGTTGTATTATGCTTTTTGGATGTTAAAAAACAGGTTTGGAAACTGTTTTCAAGTAAGGCTATGTCCAAAAATGAGTTAGATGGATAACTGGTTTTACTACTAGGTTTACTAAGGCCAAAAAAACACTTGGTAATACGAAAATATACTCATAGCACATGTTAATAAAGTACTCATGTAAAACGTGCAACCGTTATATACATAAATATAATATTCAAATTATACTTAGTAATTCTTGGTATTCTTCAAAGAGTTAGTAATACTACCTTACACATAGTAATTCTTTGGCAATTTTTAGGTTTTTCTAGTTAAACCCGTAGAATATGAAATTTGTTTTAGTAAAACCAATGATTTTACACTACGATTATCATCAAAGAAAACATTTGCAGCAGAAATTTTCCAGGAATATGTATTTTGTTAGATTTTCCTAACTATAGTCTAACTATTCACACACTAACAATATAAGTTAAGGGAGTTTTTTAGAAAACTGAATAGGTTTTTCTTAAACAATTGAAAATAATAATCAAAATAGTTTTAATATACATATTAATCATATATAGTCTACGAATTGAAAATACTCATGAAAAATATAAGGGTTCTATATACTAAACATATATACTCATACTAATATATATGTAGTCCAAATAACACATAATAAACTCAGTAATCCTAGTAGACCAAATAACACATAGTAAACCCAAAAAATCTAGTAGTCCAAATAACACATAGTAAACTCAGTAAACTCATTTGTCCAAAAAACACATAGTAAACCCAGTAATCCTAGAAATCAAACACCTGGACCTGCACCAATTCCACATTCAAAATACGCTCCCGTACCTCCTCCTCTCGCTCTTCCTGTGCCGCTGGAACTGCCAGCGCCGCTGGTACTGCCTGTGCCGCTAGCGCTGCCTGTGCCGCTGGCTCTACCTGTGCCGCTGGCTCTCCCACTCCCTTTGCCTCTTTTTCCTCTTCCACGAGATTCTCCTGCCGATGGAAATCTAGTTTGCTGCGGTTTTCCTTTCTTGACTTCAAAATCTGGAGGAAGCACTTTCATTGGTTTAACTTCTTCTGGTATAATCCAATCAGACATATGAGGAACAAGATATATTGTCCTGTGATAAGCCAAAGCCCATTGCTCCACTAAATAGTACTTAGAACAATACTCAGCTAGATGAAGTTCCTTTCCCGCTTTATCAGTCATGAATGTGGCAGCAGCTACTGCATGGACACATGGGTATTTGTCTTTATCAAATTGCTCATAGCTACAAGTCATCATAGCCATATCAACGGTATAACGCTTCCCGTCACTTCCTGAGACACTGTACTCAAGATGGAAGCTGTTTAACTCGACAACAGAAAGAAACCCTGCATCAACACATCATTTAGACATTTCGGTTTCCACAAGAGGAACAAGCTTTAGTGCGGGTGGTATTTCAGCTGCCTCCTTCCTATGTATGTTGAACCATTCAGCCATTTTCCCGATGATGAAATCAAACATTGGTAGTATGTTTAACTTTCTCGCGTCACTAATAACACCATTAAAAGATTCCACTGAATTGGTGGTGTCAACATTGTACCTATCTCCTTCAAAGTAACATCTCGCCCATTTCCTCTCTTCAACACTTTTGTCAAGATACTCCGCTGCGCTAGGATACCTCATGTGAAAAGCATTATAAAGGTTCAAGAACTCAGCCTCTGTATAAGCGTGTGCGCAGTACATAAACTTAAACGCACAAGTGTCTCTGTTGTTACGGACGTGTACTTTAACATTCTGAGATAAATGCCATATACAATACCCATGAGCGGCCTGAGGGAACACTAGACTTACTGCTTTGATCAAGCTTTTGTTTCTATCTGAAAGAAACACCAATCCAAGGACATCAGATATCACTGATTTCAACTGTTCCATAAACCACACCCAACTATGCTCTTTCTCACCATCTGCAATACCGAACGCAATTGGATAGTGGTGATGATCGGGATATTGAGCAGTCGTAACAAATAGAACTCCACCATAAACATTCTTCAGGTGTGTTGCATCGACAATGAGGACTTTCCTCATAGCGATAAACCCTTCTATGCTAGCTCCCAAAGCAAAAAACAGATACTTAAACTTTTGGGCCTCATCCACAACCACTCGAGCTACTTTGCCAGTATTCGACTGCTTCAGCATGTGCATATAAGAATTTAATAAAGTATAACTCTCTTATGGACTTCCTCGCACTTTATTAGCAGCTAATTTTTTTTCTCTCCATGACGTTGTGTATGATACTTGCACAGCCACCCTGTGATGAACCGAATCGATCAAGGCGTTGGGAGCTGGTGTGTCTAAACTACCGGGATAATCTTGAGCCAAAACAGCTGCAACGATTCCTGGTGTGTCTCTCCTTCTATTAGGCAGTGTTCTTGTAGTAACAACAGAACATCTATGCTGTTTGATGTAACTTCTAACCGTCCAACAATCTGAATTCATCAACTTTGCAACACGCACAAACCACTTGCAGCCTTCTTTGGCTGCTCGGCATTTTATCACATATCTCTTAGTGTCCGACTTAATTACATCATACTCAAAACACTTCAGATGTGAAGCCGTCTAAATATGAACTTGTGCTTCCTCCTTGGTTCTAAATTATTGACCTACAGCCAAATCCATACCATCATCCCGTTCCTTGACAGCTGGTGTTACTTCAACTGATGGTCTTGCTTCTGTATCTTCAATCACAATCGCATCTCTTTTGGTGACATTATCATGCATTTCAAGTCTTCGTAAAGTGTGAGCACACCATCTGCTTCACAAGCCTCTCTATCAGTAGCCCATGTATCAGTAGCCTCTCTATCGGATAGACCGACATAGACATCAGCTTCATCATCCTCTTCTTCAACTAATTTGTTGAACTCCACATGTAGAACACTTCTACACTTCTCGTGATTTACTTGCAGTAGATAACCAAAAACATCTTCATCATTCCAGATATATGATAGCTTGTTCGAATACAATACCATTGGAAAGTAACTAACCTTCGTTTCCATCTTATATCCATTTACCTTTATCTTTCTGCAAATACGCTCAACCAAAGCAGAGTATGTGATCTCCTCCACTGATTTCTTAAACACAATCGTGTGAATTTCATCTTCTCCTTCACCATCTCCCGAAATCCATTTCATTTCGGCCCCATCCTTAATATAATATCCCCCGTAGTCAAAACAAATGATTGTGCAAGGTGGATTTTGCATTTTTCCTGAAATAAAATAGAATTTTAATTACATTTACAATTTCATTACCATTATTAGGATGCTTAAACTCTCTTACTAATACTTATTCATTTCATTTCAGTAATATACTTAGTAATACTAATATTACTAGTAAAACAGTTTTACCTTAGTAAATTTTAGTTATCATAGTAATACCCAGAAATTATGTTTGCACTAACTAATAAAATTTTTAGGACGATTTTGTTCAGATTTTACATTACCCATGATATATAATTCATATTAATGAAATTACACACAAAATATCATCGAAAATGGATATAAAATATACCATAAACCCATAAACATAGTTTTCAAAATCCTTTTAAATCTCTTAAAATTTGCATCCGGTCTTTCTTTTTAAACACTAGGCGAGATATACACTTCTTTTTAATAGTAGTCCAGCAAAAATTTCATCAAAATCAGACATAAAATATACCCGAAATCCATATTCACACTTTTCAAACTCGTTTTTAGTCTCTCAAAACTTTCATCAATTCTTACTTTTTTTAACATTACCCCTGATATACACAACATTTAAATGCTATTCAACAAAAAAAAAAAAATCAAAAACGGACAAGAATAACCTGTTTATGTTTATGAAGCTTCAAATTCGCTAATGGAGAGTGAGGAAAGAGAGCTTCACGCGGAGAAAGAAGGAAACTTGAAGACATGTGGGCCAAGTCTTCTCTGATTGGTTAAGGTTGTCCCTGGTGGGCCATCTTGGTTGTTGGTTTATTTAAGTGAATAAATAAATGAGTTAATAAGGTGGAATAAATATCTATATATATAAAGTTGGATTTTTCCCTTCTAATGACATGTGGAAGAGGAGTTTGTTGACATGTGTCCTCATGTATTTTTTTTGTATTTAAATTCTTCTTCTTTTAAATTATTGCAATTTTCTCCATCAATTTCTAATTGTGTATTATCTAATCCTTCTCATACTTATTGGTCTCTAAAATTCAAGAAATAAATAAAATAATATAAATATATTTTAAATATTTAATTTATTCACACCTAAAAATAGCAAGACTTTTCATCATTTTATTATTTTTACTAATTTTTATTATTTTATTTACAAATTATATTTATTTCACTATTAGTATCATAAGATAATTAAATTAAGAATAAGAAACTAAACAACCAACACATAAACTAAGAAAGCGGGCCGAAGGGAGAATAATAATCGAAAGTCCAAAACCACCAAAAAGCAGGAAAATATATGCCTAAAACACCGGAATCACAACCAGTAGCTAAAAAGTAAGAAACACTTCACAGACTAAACAAGAACATACAAGACGGCATGCAACTGAAAAACCACAAAGCTCTGGATAGAAGGGACTAAAGCTCCAAGAGACTAACTCCGCACACCTATACCAAGGAAAACATGGAAAGAAAAGAAACAACTTGAGAGAGGGAGAATGGAAGACAACCACCAAAAACTCAGAGACTAAACTTGAGACCAGAAATAACCTTCCAAGCCCACATAACATACACGAACGAAAACATTATCCAAATCTCGAGTGGCAAACATGGTGAAAGGGAGAGCCACCAGAGATGCGATGAAAGCTGCAAAGAGATGCAAGAATAGAGAGGGAAAGGGAGACAGAGCGAAATCAGAAAACTATGGAGCCGTCCTGAGTCTTTTTCCGGTGATGGTGAGAAGCACCGCACACCAGAAATGTAACGAAATACATAGACGGTGAGGGCTCAAGTTTAAAATATGGGGAGAGGGCAAAAAACATCTTAAAAATTATAATTTTCAAAAATATAAAAAAAATATAATACAATTTTGACGATGAAACCGTTAATCTTAGAATCAACAAATGCGTAGATGCAAAGTTATTGAAATTCAATATTAGTTTACGTTAGAAGCTCATTTGACTACTAACAAGTACTATACACACAACGACACATTATTCAAAAAAAAAAAACAAACGCAAAATATATTAACTTATCACCTACTACATAACAAACTAAAAACATCAAATAATGATCCTAACAAATAAAAACGATAACATAATTACATTATCTAAAACAAAATCATGCTCTTAGCAATAATAAAACAATATTCCGCGCGAAACGCGGACACCCCCCTAGTATTAAAGAAATGAGAGGCTAATTTGGTATTTGCAATGACAATGTGGTCCACAGAGGGGTATTGAGAATAGAGAGGGGATAAGATGGTTAGTTTTTTTCTCATGAAGGCATTTGGAGTTAAAGTCCTCAAATTCGCATCATGTAGAAAATTAACCGCAATCAAACTAGACCAGAACCGAACCGATTTTGAAAATCTGGAAAACCAAAACCCGATCTGATATAGTTTTTTTTTTCTCTCCGGCTGGCTGTAGCAGAAGTGCAGAACCGAGCAAACAAGAATTCATTAAATTTTGTTTTCCCTTGATTTGCAGTTTTTTTCCCTCTGATTGCAGATGAGTTAAACTATTATATAATGCCTAAATACTAATATAATAGCAATTTTAATTAATGTGTGTTTTTCAGTCATCTATCTTTTTAAAAACAGCTAATGCTGAAAAGTTGTATTTTTCAGTCATGTAACTATTTAAAAACAGTTAACGTTATAAGATTGTGTATTTTTGACAATGTGAATATTGAAATGGAGAATTTCATGTTTACCACTTTCATGATACCATTATTTATCTCTACTACTACTAAAGAGATATTTTCAAAAATATTTTTTGTATTAAGTGGCCAAAAACTCTTATATCATTGATCTCTCTCTATATATAATAAATAATTATTTAAATAAATAAATAAAATAATTAAAAGAAAATTGTTTTTTTTTTATGTTTTCGAATTATACTTTTTCAAATTCAAACTTTTTTATATATTTTTTTAAAAAATTTTGTTTCGAAAATATGTATTTTTATTTTTTCGAAATTTCTTTTTGAAAATCGAAATTATGTTTGAAACTATTTTTTTTTTTAATTTCTTAAAAGCTTTTGTTTATATATTTATTTTAAGTGTTAGGAAGCAACCGTCTTTCGTCGTTCACATGAATCAATGTCTCCCAGTTTGGTTTACTAAGTGTAGATTAGTTAATCCTAAGTTTATAAATGTCTTTTACCCTTAATTAAAAATGAGGATAAAAATTGTTAGTGTAAACATGAAAAGTGGTACTATGAATGTGGTATTTGTGGCAATTTCCCCTTTTGAAAATGGTTGTGGAAAAATGTTTAGATATATGTCTTCTTAACTTCAAAATATATTTGAAATCTCAATCGATGTAAGAAGTCATATTTTTCCATTGTAAAAGACATCCAATAAATACCAACAATTGTGTATTTTCGTTAAAGAAATGAAATTAGCTTTTAAAAAGTTGTCAAATTATAAACTATGTCTTTTCATGATAAAAATGCAATGAATTTTGTTTTTCTTTTGAAATGGTTTAAGAATTATTTTTAACATTTTAAGAATATGTCTTTTATTCTATAAAATATATTAATTTTAAAGAGTTGTGTCTTTTCATTATATTTTTTTTTTATAAATTCTTAAATATTTTCACACTTTTAAAATTAATTACATTTTTATTATGAAAAGAAACATTTCATATTTGACAATTTTTTAAACTAATTTCATTTTATAATAAACAGTTAAACTTTTGAAATTTATAGGAATTGTCATCTCAAATCTGAAAGGCCATGACTATTCAAATAAATATTTGAAAACCTATAAATAATTCTTTTCCATGAGTATTTCATTTCAATCTTTCACAAATTTATTAAAATGGTGGAAACAATCGTGTGCCCTTCTTTATATTTATCACGTATATTGTCATATATGCCATTTTACTAATACAATCAATATTAATGTAAAAAGACAGTTTAAATTTAGCTTGAAAATCTATATCTATCTATACTAATAACATGAAACTTTTGGAGGCTGCATAAAGCGTTCACATCAGCGAAAAATACTTCTTCCGAAAGATGCCACATAGTATTATTATTAAAAAACAGAAAATAAAAAATAAGTAAATGTACAATATAAGAAATATAAATATTACATTAAAAATCTAGCGTATATTATCATTTGATATTAAATAAATAAAAATTAGAATAATTAAATATATAATATAAGAAAAAAAATATTAGAATAAGCAAATATAAAATATAAGTAAAATAAACAATAAGTAAGTATACAATATAAAAAAATAGAAAACTACATTAAAATCTATCTAAAAAATTCATAATAAGTAAATATACAATATACAAAATAGAAATATTACATTAAACATCTTTCGTAATATTAAAACTTGATATAAATGCAGAACAATTAGAATAACTAAATATACAATATATAAATAATTAACAAGTACATATACAATAAAATAAATATAAAAACTAAATTAAAATTCTATATGAAAAATGAATAGTTTTACATTTTTATTATTTCCAAATATTTTTATACATAAAATATACAATATAAGAAATAAAAATATTACATTAAACATCTACCATAATATAATCATTTGATAAAAAAGTAGAAAATGAAAATAAGTGAATATAAAAAATATGAAGAAAAAAAAAGTAAATGTACAATTAAAAAATAAAAAAGTAAATTAAACATCTCTATGAAAAATGTATAGTAAAATAAATAATAAATAAATATACAAAATAAGAAATAGAAATATTAAATTACATATATATCTTAATACTAGAATATATAAATATACAATATAAGAAAAACTAAACAATAAGTAAATATATAATATAAAAATAGAAATATTAAATTAAACATAAAACGTAATATTATCATTTGATATAAAAGCAAAAAAAAATTAGAATAAGTAAATATAAAATATAAGAAAAAAATAAAAAAAGAAAATATACAATATCAGAAATGAAAAAACTAAATTAAACATATATCTGAAAAATTTATTGCAAAATAAATAATAAGTAAATATACAATATAAAAAAAAACTACATCTATCTGAAAAATGTATAGTAACTTTTGAGGTTCCATAGAGCGTCCAAATCAGCAAAAAAAAAAACTTCTTCCGAAAGATGCCATGTGACATTATTATTAAAAAAACGAAAATAAATAATAAGTAAATGTATGTTATAAATCAATTGATGGATGTCCATAACCGTCCCGGTCCATAAACCGGCCCATCCGCAGGAGAGAGAGAGAGGAGAGAGAGTCGGCCTATTGAGGAGAGAGAGAGGCGGCTACATCTATGTTTTCCTTATTCGTTTATGTTTATGATTTATAATCTTTCCTATTCTTGTATTTTCATTTATCTCTCTTGTAACCCTTATATAAAGGGAACACTTATTCATTAATAATATAGAGAGAAACTTACAGTTCTAAATCCTAAGTTTCACAACACGTTATCAGCACGATAGCCTCTAAACACCCTGAGCCTAAAATCGAAAACTCCTAAACCCTAATCCTAGCCGGGGACCTTAAACCCTAACCCGACGAACCCTAAATCTGTTCCAGCTCGCGTTCCAGCTCGTGTCCACCTGATCAGCTCCAGCCCCAAGGCGTTCCTGATCCTAGACGAACTCAGTTTCCCGTTCGCATCAGAGCAGCTCGCGATCCCGACTGCAACCGCTCGCGATCCCGACTGCAACCGCTCGCGTTCCCCGATCAACTGCTTGCAACCTCAGCACCGTTCGCGACCCGATAGGAAGCAGCCAGCTCGCGTCCGTTCCAGCTCGCGTCCCGTTCCTGTCTAGCTCGAGGTTCCCTCTTGGTGGTCCGGTTTCTACAATCTACAAAACTAAGGTAATTTCGAATTCTAAGAACATGAATCGAATCTGGTTGTTTTGTAAAGAATAAAACCCTAAAATATAATCTCTAAGATAAAGCCATAGGATAATAGATCAAACCCTAGATGAGTAAATCGAAGCTCTAAAAGTTCGATCCCCAAACCCTAAAATCGAGATTGATCTATTGATCAATTAAAACCGAAACCCTTGAAGGTTTTGAATCTCAAATCAAATTCCTTTGATCTAAGATCAAATTTTCGAAAATCCCTAAACCCTAATTCAAAAACTGATTAATTAAATCTGATTGAATGATTGAAATTGAATTTAATCATCCTGAAATTGTAATTGTTTGTTAATCAAATCAAAACCCTAAAACCCTAATTTTGAAAATCGATTTTGATTGTTTGAAATTGAATATTGATTGTTTGATTTGATCACCTAGAACTATTGTTAAGATTGTTTAAACTTGAATCTGAATGAATTAAGATTGTTTAGATTGTTTAAACATAAACCCTAATAACCGAGTCTTGATCAATTAGATGTCGAATCTGGAACTACATACTAGGTTAATTGTTCTAGACTTGATCATACTTGTGGCCGTGTGGCCTTGTTGCATTCATACCATAATTTGATAACATTGATTGATTGCAATTACACTTAGAACTTATTCTACGAATGGTATTGAATCAAACCAAGTAGTCGTGTGGCTTGTTCTATTGCTTGGCCGAGAGGTTTCTTGTTTTGTTTTCATCTCGTATAAACTGATAGAAACCATGTTAGGATTGCAATCACATAACAAACTAAATGCATAAGAGTGAACCGAATGCATCCATAGCCGTGTGGCCTAACTTGGCCGTGCGGCTTACTCATTGGCCGGAAGGCATAGATCTTGGTCGTGAGGCATTGTTTGATTGTTTGAACCTAAAACCCTAATCGTTTAAACTTAAAAACTATTACTAAAGATCTAAAATATTAATCTATGATTTCAGATGTCGAAAATCAACA
>NC_027755.1:7251610-7264629 GCF_000695525.1 Brassica oleracea var. oleracea
CATCACCGAGGACAATAATGCCAATGAAAAGGATCGTTACAGAGCCATCTTGATCATTCGTCACCATCTAGCTGAGAGTCTCAAGGATCAATACCTAACCATTGAGAATCCACTAGAACTTTGGAATGAATTGAAATCGAGATACGATCACCAGAGAACGGTGATCTTACCGAAAGCTCGGTTTGATTGGACGAATTTGAGGATCCAAGAATATAAGTCTGTGGACGAGTACAACTCTGCACTGTTTAAGATTGATTCTAAAATAAAACTGTGTGGTGAAAGTATTACGGAACAGGATATGCTTGAGAAAACTTTTTCCACTTTCCATGCAAGCAACGTGCTGTTACAACAACAGTACCGTGAGAAAGGTTTCAAAACCTATGCTAATCTTATTTTTTTGTCTCTTGCTCACTGAGTAGAACAATGAATTACTAATGAGAAACAGTCAGATGAGACCTCTTGGATCGGCTCCACTACCTGAAGCACACACGACTGAGGACAACAATGAGTCCAACCACATCCAAGGAAACGGCCAGCATGGCCGTGGTCGGGACAAGTATAATAGACGTGGCCGCGGTCGAAGATCTTTTGGCCATGGGCGAGGAAATGGTCGAGACCATGGACGGGATCGTGGCTCATTTGGACGAGGCCATGGTCGCGGCCGTGGATCTTCTTTCAAACCTCAACACTGGACTAAATCTGAGAAATCCGTGTGTCATAGGTGTGGAATGAGCATTCATTGGGCTAAGACTTGTAGGACTCCCAAGCATCTAGTTGACCTCTATCAAGAGAGCTTGAAAGGGAAGAATCCTGAAGCCCATATGACCTATCAAGATGATGAAAACGACTTCAATCTTGAGAAGGACGATCTTATGGATTATGAAACTTCAGATTGTCTGAAAGACTGAAGATTGATTTCGACATTTGTAATCTAAATTCTATGTTCGTTGTTTTGATGTTTTTCATTTCTATGTATTTCATTTCTATGAACTTGTTTTATTAAAACTTAATAAAAGGAATGAATGATTTTTTTGAAAACGCCAATATGATTTGCGGGTATGGTACACATTAAGGTCTAAAAGACAAGAGATACTTCATAAACCTAACTCTGAAAACGCCAACATCTCCACCATTGCGGGAATAGCTAGTCTCATAGAGGGTCATGGCCAGGCTAACATCCTGTTGCCTATGGGTACACATCTTGAGATATCAGATGCCTTGTATTCACCCAAATCTAAGAGAAATCTATTAAGCTTTAAAGATATTCGAATGAATGGTTTTCATATTGAAACCACGGGCGAAGGAAACAAAGAATCCCTTCAAATCTTTGAAATCGTCCATGGCAATAAGAAAGTTTTAAAATCCATTCCCGCACTATCTACTGGCCTTTACCATGCTAAAGTCAGTATGATCGAGGCCAATACCACTTTTAATAAAGAGGCAATCGACAACTTCACTCTATGGCACGACCGGCTTGGCATCCCGGTTCGACCATGTTGCGTAAATTTATCCTGAACTCAAACGGCCATTCTCTTAAAGAGAAACAAATTATCCCTAAGCACCTATCTTGTGTTGCTTGTTCCCAAGGGAAACTAATCGTTAGGCCATCATCAGTCAAAGTCACTAAGGAAATGATAAACTTTCTGGAAAGAATTCAAGAAGACATATGTGGACCAATTCACCCACCTTGTGGGACAGTTTCGATATTTCATGGTCCTCATAGATGCGTCCACTAGATGGTCGCATGTCTGTCTCCTGTCGACCAGAAACTTGGCATTTGGCAGGTTGCTTGCTCAGATAATTCGATTACGAGCTCATTTTCTAGATTTTCCTTTAAAGACTATACGTTTTGATAATGCTGGTGAGTTCACTCCCCAAGCGTTTAATGATTACGGTATGTCCATGGGGGTAAGTGTAGAACACTCTATGGCACATGTACATACACAGAACGGCTTAGCCGAATCATTTATAAAACACATACAACTCATAGCTCGACCATTACTCATGAGGTCGAGACTTCCGGTCTCAGCGTGGGGACACGCTGTCCTTCATGCGGTCGAGCTCATACGCATCAGGCCATCCAGTGAACACAAGTATTCCCCATCACAATTGCTTACGGGTCACGAGCCAGACATTTCCCATTAAAGATTTTTTGCTGTGCCGTTTATGTTCCAATTGCTCCACCACAGAGAACAAAGATGGGACCTCAAAGAAGGATGGAGATATATGTTGGATTTGATTCCCCCACGATAATAAAGTATCTTGAGCCAACTATGGGTGATTTGTTTAAGGGCAGATACGCGGATTGTCATTTCAATGAATCCGAACTTCCAACATTAGGGGGAGATAGCAGTAAAATGGTAAAAAAAATATCATGGAATCAAACATCCATATCTTGGCAAGATCCTCGAACTCAAGAATGTGATCTTGAAGTTCAAAAGATTATACATTTACAAAAGCTAGCTAATCAATTGCCAGATTCTTTTGCTGACCCGAAAAGTGTGACTAAGTCATACATACCAGCTGCTAATGCACCAATAAGAATTGATGTTCAAGAGGGACACAATCAAGTTGCTACAGAGTCTAGACAACATGTAAAACGTGGTAGACCAATAGGTTCCAAAGATAAGAACCCTCGGAAAACAAAGAAAGGTGCAGAAAATGAAACCGAGGTTGTTCAGACACCAGACATGGCCGCGACCGATCCAGCCCGAGATATGGCCGCGTCCGACCCTACGGCTTTAGACATGGCCGATACTGATGCCACTGATGTGGCCGGCCCTGATGTGCCAAATAATGTTGCTTGGGACGCCTTGCTTCATGGTACTGATGGTCCAGATAATAATGAGATCTCAATAAACTATGTCTCGTCTGGGAAACAGTGGAACATAAAACATGTCGACATGGATGATTTATTTTCTTATGAAGTAGCACTTAAACTTATGGATAATGAGGATCATGAACCCACGTCTATATATGAATGCATGCAACGACCTGATTGGCTTAAGTGGAAAGAAGCCATAAAAGTGGAGTTAGAATCACTAAGAAAAAGAGGTGTATTTGGTCCAATAATCCGGACACCTCATGATATTAAACCAGTGGGATACAAATGGGTCTTTGTGAGAAAGAGAAATGAGAAAGGCGAAGTTGTGAGATACAAAGCACGACTTGTTGCACAAGGATTCTCACTGAGCCCTGGAATAGACTATGAGGAGACATACTCCCCTGTGGTGGATGCTACGACCTTCAGATTCCTAATGAGTCTGGCCGTGAGAGAGGGTCTAGATTTACAGTTAATGGATGTTGTAACCGCATACCTATATGGTCTACTGGATAATGAGATTTACATGAAAGTCCCAGAGGGTATTGAATTGAAAAACAAAGAGAGTTCTCGAGAACAACATTGTAGTAAGTTGAATAAATCTCTTTATGGACTGAAACAATCCGGACGGATGTGGTACTATAGACTCAGTGAGTACCTAGTAAAAGAGGGATATATAAATGACCCTATCAGTCCATGTATTTTCATTAAGAAATTCGAAAATCAAGGGTTCGTGATCATAGCAATATATGTTGATGATCTGAACATCCTTGGAACCTCTGGAGAGATTTCCCAAACGGTTGAATACCTTAAGAAAGAATTCGAGATGAAAGATCCCGGGAAAACAAAATTCTGTTTGGGATTACAACTTGAGTACATAAATGATGGGATCCTTGTGCATCAGATGGCATACACTGAAAAGGTACTCAAGAGGTTTAACATGGCCGATTGCCATCCTCTGACCAGTCCCATGGTCGTGAGATCACTCGGCCTGGACTCTGACCCATTCCGTCTCAAGATGGACGATGAGGATGTCCTAGGTCCCGAGATGCCATATCTCAGTGCCATAGGAGCTTTAATGTACTTGGCAACTCACACACGGCCTGATATAAGCTTTGTCGTGAACCTACTATCTAGGTTTTGTTCCTGTCTGACCCAGAGGCACTGGAATGGGATTAAACACGTTCTTCGTTACCTGCAAGGAACGAAAGACTTGGGTCTATATTATACTAACCATAACAAAGATGGTTTAGTTGGTTTTGCTGATGCTGGTTATCTATCAGATCCACATCAAGCACGATCACAAACAGGATATGTCTTTACACATGGATGTACAACCATATCATGGCGTTCCATGAAACAAACCATCGCGGCCACTTCATCTAATCACTCGGAAATGTTGGCCATGCTGTGGCCAGCCGCGAGTATGTTTGGTTGAGGTCGATGACCCAACATATCCGATCAGATTGTGGGATGGTCGGTGCATTGCTCAGCTCAAGGACGGTTACATAAAAGGTGATAGGACGAAGCATATATTGCTTAAGTTCTTCTTTACTCACGAGCTTCAGAAAGCCGGTGAGGTCTAGGTCGTCCAAGTACGATCGAGTGACAATTCAGCTGACCTATTCACCAAAGCACTTCCTACCTGCACGCTCAGGAAGCTCACGCATCAAATTGAGATGCGTAGGCTAAAAGACCTCCACTGAGGTTCACATCAGGGGGAGTAATACGTGTTGTACTCTTTTTCTTTCATCATGGTTTTGTCCCACTGGGTTTTCCTGATAAGGTTTTAATGAGGCAACATTAAGCATATTACAATCGATGTATGGTTATAACATCCAAGGGGGAATGTTATAAATCAATTGATGGATGTCCATAACCGGCCCGGTCCATAGACCGGCCCATCCGTAGGAGAGAGAGAGGAGAGAGAGGAGAGAGAGTCGGCCTATTGAGGAGAGAGAGAGGCGGCTACATCTATGTTTTCGTTATTCGTTTATGTTTATGATTTGTAATATTTCCTATTCTTGTATTTTCATTTATCTCTCTTGTAACCCTTATATAAAGTGAACACTTATTCATTAATAATATAAAGAGAAACTTACAGTTCTAAATCCTAAGCTTCACAACAATGTACAATATAAGAAATATAAATATTACATTAAACGTCTAACGTATATTATCATTTGATATAAAATAAATGAAAATTAGAATAAGTAAATATATAATATAAGAACAAATAAATAGATAAATAAATATAGAACATAAGAAATAGAAAAACTAAATTAAACATTTATCTGAAAAATGTATAGTAAAATAAATAATAAGTAAATATACAATATAAAAATAAAAATATTACATTAAAAATCTATTATAATATTAGAATAAGTAAATATAAAATATAAGTAAAATAAATAATAAGTAAGTGTACAATATAAGAAATAGAAAAACTACATTAAACTTCTATCTAAAATGCATAATAAGTAGATATGCAATATAAGAAATATAAATATTACATTAAACATCTATTGTAATATTAAAATTTGATATAAAAGCAAAACAATTAGAATAAGTAAATATACAATATAAGAAAAATAAATAATAAGTAAATATACAATACAAGAAAAACTACATTAAACATCTATATGAAAAATGAATAGTTTTACTTTTTATTATTTCTAAATATTTTATAAGTAAATATACAGTGGAAAAAATAAATAATAAGTAAATATAGAATATACGAAATATAAATATTACATTAAAAAGTCATCTTAACATTAGAAAAAGTATATATACAATAAAAAAAATAAGTAAACTATATAAGAAATAAATATTACATTAAACCTATATTGTAATTTTATCATTTGATATAAAAACAAGAAGTTTAGAATCAGTAAATATACAAAATAATAAAAAATAAAAAATAAGTAAATATACAATATAAAAAATGGAAAACTAAAGTAAACATCAATCTGAAAAATGTATAGTAAAATAAATAAATATATAATATAAGAAAAAATAAAATAAAAAGTATATACATAATATAAGAAATATAAAAATACATTAAACATCTATCTGAAAAATAAATAATAAGTAAAGGTACAATATAAGAAATATAAATATTATATTAAACATCTATCGTATTATTACTCTTTGATATAAAAACAATAAAATTAGAATAAATAAATATACAATATACGAAAAATAAATAATAAATAAACATACAATATAAGAAATGAAAAACTACATTAAACATCAATCTGAAAAATGTATTGTTTTATTGTTTTTATTAAGGAAATATGTGTAAATATACAATTTGTGTATTTAGATATGTTTTGATATATGTTACTCATTGTGCCATTATTTTCTATTTCCAGAAAAAATATATGGTTAAACACCAATATCACTTCGGTTAAGCACACAAACAACAACAAAATTCAAACATCGCAAAAATTTCTCACACCAAAATTACAATACAATAATTTTAACCTAAAAATATGAAAACTTTCTATTACACATACAATAAATACAAAGCACTCATGTATAATTACACATATTGTATATTTACACAAACATACAATTTGGAATACATCGTCCAAAAGAATAGTTATATAGTTAACATTAAAAAATCAAAATAGTCCCGCGCATAGCGCAGTTTAACCCCTAGTATATCCTACTATATATTAATTGAAAAGTCACTTTAGTGATCTTTCCTTACATGTCGATCATAGGTGAACTCTTACAAAATTGTTATAATTTGATTGGTCGATGATTTTTAATTTTTATTTATTTTAATTAGATCTAAAAAGAAAAGGTAAGTCTATCACCAATTAATATCACTTGCCAAATAAAATACATAATATTACTAATAATGATTTATAGTAACTAATTGTTGAAATTATATAAATAGAAATTAATTGATCCTTTTTTTATATTTGAAAAAATACATAAAATAATAAACGACAACCGTTTATATAAATCAATATAATGATTTTATATTCTTATTTAAAAGCATTATATTTTATATAAATTATCATAATAACTTTTAACATCTTCTAAAGTTCATATTATATGCTTTTAAATCATCTATAAAAACATTTATCAAATTATTTATCTTGGCTTATTGTATATTTTAAATTATTATAAGAGCTTGTAAATCATCTATAAGAGATTAAAATCAAAGCTATATATCCTACTATATATTAATTTAAAACTCATTTAAGATATTTTTGTTTATGTGTCGATCATTTATGAAATCTTAAAAACTGTTATAAATTGATCTACATAATATTACAAATAAGTCTATAAACTATTAATATATATCATTTGCCAAACAATCTATATAATATTATAAATAATTATTTATGCTAATTAATTGTTGAAACTATAGAAAAAGTAATAATGTTTGATCGATTTTTATATATTTATAAACTACAAAAAATAGTAAACAAAAAGGTTTATTAAAGTAGATATAATGATATTATATTCTTATATAAAGCCTTATATTTGTATATGGCCGTATATTTGTATATAAAGAATTATAAAAACTATTAATATCTAATAAAATTCATACATGCTTTATAAATCATTTATAAAAATTATAAATACATTTATAAAATTATTTATCTTGGTTTATCATATGTTTTAAATTATGATAAGAGGTTTCAATTTATTTATACAAGCTTATAAATTAATTTATGAAATATATTTTTTAATTTCATTTTATATTAAATGATAAATCACTTAATTGATTTTTTTCTTAGGTGTTGATCATATGTAGAGTTTGAGAAAAATATATTTTATAATTTGATTTGTTAATGAATTTTCAATTATTATTTATTTTATGAGTACGAAAATTAGTTCTAGAATTAGTTATTTGCACACAAAAAATTATGGTAATTAAATATTTTATTTATATAATAGATATATTGCTTCATAAAATCATTTTTAGCAATCAAATATTTCTAAACTGTATAAAATATTTCAAAAGTTTCAGTGTTATATACATTCAAAACTTAAGTAATTTTATTAAAAACTGAATCATGAATATTATGCATAGCTAATTTTAGTACAATTATCAATACAAAATATCAAAAACTATTTAAAATAGTCTTATTTATCTTTTTTAACAATTATTCTTAGAAAAAATATTTAACAAAAGCACATAATGGTAAAACATATTTTAATTTGAAAAATTATAATAAATATATTGTTACAAAACATTCAAACCCGCAAAACCGCGGGCATCCACCTAGTATATATATATATAAAGGGGAACATGCTCATGATGCCACGTCAGTTGCCGATAAAACATAACTCGCCACATCAGCCACTACTTTCCTAATGTTTCTGTTGCTCAAGGGATACAAAATTTCTAAAACGGGCTTGGAAACATTTATAGCCCATTGATCATTGCTTCATAACTTTAGAAAGGGTATCCATAGTTGGGTCAGAAATACAAAAGGTAGTTTTAGCCCACAAATTTACATTTGCTTCTTACATGGATTTGAGACAAAATTTTGAAAAATGTTGCAACCTCCGTTCACAGTCATTTTTTCAAGAACTCTAATTTATATTTCTTCGTCTGAGAGAAGAGCAGAGTAACGCATATGAATGACTTTAAGAGGATGCCATTAAACTTCACATTCATTCTCAGTAAATGCAACATCCCACTACGTATCTGTAACATCCATGGAAATGCTTAACAAGATTGATTTGGCTACCTATGTCACCAATGTTGACTTACCTTTTCCGTCATACATCCGTTTAGAACTCTAGATTTAAGCGTGCTTTGTTAGGAGATTTTTGTGTTGGATCTTTGTGAGTACTACGGAACAATAGAAGAGCGAGAGCAAGTATAAGAAATGAGACTAAAAGATGTTTTATTGATGAATTGAGAAGGAACTACAACGGTTGGTGTATAAATCCTAATTCTAGCCGCCTAGCTCTAATCTCTTAGTCTCTGAATGCCGATCCCTTGTTCTAAGGTATGGGCTCCCCTTATATAGTCGTAGAGAAGTCGGTTGGACAGGTTAGACTCTTCCATATACGGAAATATGGAAGACTTGCCTTTAGTAGAAAACTTCCATTTTGCCCGGAGGCGGGTCCGGAAGCAGGGGTCGGAGCCGGGTTCTCGTATCACAGGAGCCTGGAGGACGGTGTCCTTCCCGAAGCCTTGAGAATAATTATACAGAGTATTTTTCCCCAAAAGTTTGCCCCTTATTCCTAAAGTTCGTCACCGAATTCGGGGGATAACCTGTGCACTTGAGTCAGCCGGAGCTGCCATATCTCAGCATGCATCCCTTAGGCAGGACATCGCTCCAGTAATTCCTTTCTCCAGGTTCCGTCTTTGGCCTGGACCGTGTTGGAGCCTGGAGGAGAGTCGGCTTTCCTTGAGTAGACCGGGGTCTATAGCAGATGATGGACCTATTGGAAGATGACTTCGCAGGATTCTGAACCTTGATCTTTGGATGACAGGGTTCATGCTCAGGGCTTGCAACCTGGAACCTTGGGTTATTCTTGATGATGAGGTCTAGAACTACTTTTCTCAAGGTAACAGAAGATCTGTTGGCATGAACTTTCACGCAGGTCCTTTTATTCGGAGGATTAGACCCTTGCACCCAAGATAGGATTGATATAGGCTTCAAGGCACGAACTATCCTTTTCGGGTTGATACAAGACTTATCAAGGAGATTTCTCCATGAATCGCTTTTGGTATTCTGCAGGCCAGGTTATGGGAGCTGGTTTAGAGGTCTACGGAGATGCACTCGGGATACTATAATAGGTTCGTGATTGCCTATTCATGATTTTCCTTTTCTCCTTGAGGTGAGATCCACATTTCCTTTTCGCTAATGTTTCGGAAATATTTCTTTATCCTCTTGCCTTTTTTAGAGAGATTTGGAGAATTAATCCTTTCTATATTTCCAGACCATTCGATGGAGGAAATCCTATATATACATGGATCCGGGGGGTTGCTATCCTCAGCTCGGTTCCTCAGACTTTACCTCCCTCGAGCTAGAATGGATCAATCATCCAACCTTTCCGCTTTCCCTGCCTCGTTTGTGGGTGGATGCATGCGACCTCGCCGCCTCTTTGCAGATCCTTTCTCTTCTTCGGTTCCCTCTTGGGGGAATTTTCTCGAGGCTGATGAGGCGGCCCCTATGGCTCCATTGAGGCAGCGGTGATCCCTATTGCCGGATGATGACGGTCCTTGTTACAAAATTCGTGAAGACGAACTGGCGGAAATTCGGAGGAAGTACTTGATTTCTCCTTTGGTGGGGCTGAGATGTTCTTCCGAGTTTGAACGTGCTCTAGACGGAGGAATGAATGAGATGGCTATCTTTGAGGCATATTTAGAGGCAGGCTTCAGAGGATTCATCCCTTCGTTAATAGCAGAGGTGTCCGCTTGGTTTGGTTTCGCACCATCACAACTTACTTCATTGTCCTGGCGCACGCTGATTGCTATTCGAGTTCTGGGAGAATTCCATGGTATACCGTTTGGGGTATCTGAAGTTCTTTACTCTTACTACTCTGCTCCTTTGATTGGAAAGAAATGATTCTATCATATCTGATCTCGAGATGGAAGGCCATTGGTGGATGAGCTGTCGAGCGGTGCTGGAGGTATCTATCCCTTTGGAGACCTGTGGGACATGAGATATGTAATCATGAAGATGAACAGAGCCTGCGTCTACCCCTTGTTTTTGGTGTTCGGTTGGTAAGTTGCTTCGATGATCCCTTTTTAGAATAATGTCTGATTTTTGCGTTGCATCATGAAGTTTTCTTCTTGCTTTCTAGATGTGTTTTGCCCCGTGTCTTTTGCCGGAGAAGCATTGGTGAAGCTGGCGATTGAAATCCCTAAGCGATTCCGGTGGGTGCCTTTTTTGACGAGCCAGGAGACCTTATTATTATTTTTTCTAGGAAGCGCCCTTCGTTCTTCGTTCTTCGTTCTTCATTCTGAACTCTTCTTTTTTATTTGTTTATTTATAGGAAGCGCCCTTCGTTTGCCAATATCCTCTGTGTACGATGATTATCATAAGGCTAAGACTTGGAGGACGCACCCTCATCCTCCTTCCATACCATGATCGATTCTCCAGCGGATAGCTCGTCCCCTTTGTCAACAGCTCTCTCCACGAGTTCTCGCGGTAACATAGCAGTTGGTCCTCATCAACGTTCTATGGGAGGTGATCGCCGCCGATTGCACGACAAAATTCTCCTACTCCGGGATCAGATACGAGACTTGATGATCCAAAAGGAGCTTGCCATTCAGAGAACCCGAGTATCGACTCGATGGGAGCTCATGAAAGAATGGTTGGAGAAGAATGCCGACCACTGGAACCCTGAGGAGGAATATTACCGATATTTAGTCGTGGCCGGAGGAGGTGGCCCGTTGGGGGACTTTCCATCGACAGCATCGTCAGCATCTCCGCCCTCTGTGACCGAGCCCAGACAATAATCTATTTTTAGTATTCCGTTTTGTTTATGCTTTCTTTGCTTTGAACGAAGTCTCTTTGTCATGGAATAATGTCCCTTCGTGGCTCCTTCTCTTTTGAATGCATTTTGGTTTTTGCACTTTGAATTTGCGTGCTTGATCTTTCTTGGATAGCTCTTCTTGGTTGAGCTGATACCACAGGGAGATCTTGCTTTTATGTCTTGGTCTTCCAACATCACACTGTCGACTGGTTAGTAAATTAGGATTTTTAAGCTCAGAGGCAACCTTAGTGAATTAGATCACCTAGGCCCGGAGGCGGTTCTTCATCGCACTCTGCTTCCCTTAGATAGGCCACTGTCGATTATAGGTTTTCAAATGTCACATTCCACCTACCTTAGGTAGGTTACTATTGACGTAAGAGCAACATATCTTTAGACCCTGATTCCTGATTGAGAAACTATGCCGATAGACAGAGAATAGACTTGGAACCCGGGGATCTCTTGAATCCCATGCATTTAGCTAGGTCGTGATGTCGGACCCGGAGGTCACTCCGATCGCGGAAGTTTAACCCGGAGGTTTGATCCCTCAGAACCCGGAGGTTGAACCCGGAGGTCGCTCTAGGCGTAGAGACTGGACCCGGAGGTTCAATCCCTTAGAACCCGGAGGTTGAACCCGGAGGTTTTATTTAGAGCCCGGGGACTGAACCCTGGGGTTTTCTTGCTCGAAACCCGGAGGTTTCTTTGTTTAAAACCCGAAGGTTTATTTGAAACCCGGATGTTTGAACCTGATACCACTCAAATTACCGTAAAGAGTGATTTATACTCTCTCAAATAAGATGTCGAGTTGTAGTACTTAGGTATTGAATTCACAGAGAGGTAGGGAACCTAAGAAATCTAATATGATTTGTTAAGCAAGATGGTTTTAGAGTTTTTAAATATAATTTGTAGTTTTATATTGAACAAGTATTTGTTCAATAGCTGGTTTGAGGTTTTGGTGCTTAAAAAGAAAATAGCTAGACTTAGGGTTTTTATTCAGAAAACTTGGGATTATAATCCTACAGATGCCTAATGAGTTGCATGCATGATAATGTAAAGCTCAACTACTTAGTCAACAAGTCCATCAGCGTTCGCAATGTTTGGACTTGTCTATTAACTAGATCTTTTTATCTCAACTGTCGTATTTTGATCAATAGAAAGTGTCGATCGATAATCCTATAGGAATATCGATCGATACACCTTTTGCTCCGTCTATCGATTATTCAAGTGTGATATAGATCGACGCGCTCTAGTCAACCTTTATGCGCGGGTTGAATAATAGCTTACTAATCTAACTAGATCAGCTCTCGCCTTGCTCATAGCAAGAAACATAGTTCTATTAGAATGTTTTCAGGATGAGAATAAAGCTCTCGCTTTTATCAATCAATCCAGCGGCAGGTTCTAGGTAGCTAATCTAGACACATGCATTAATAAACAATCCTAAAGATGATTATCAAAACTCAGCAATCTATAGTTGGGGATAATACCTCCTAACCTATTTAAACCCTAAAATCTAACAATGGAACTACTCAGACATGGCTAAGCAATTCATAACAGCAGTTAAGTATAAAAACTTCATTAGAATAGTAAATAGATATTAATGGAGTTCCAATCACAAATTATAACTTTGGATCTTCTCTCCAATCTATCAAAATCCTAAAAACCTTTGCTGTGAAAATAATAAAACTAGAAAAGTACACTTTGCCTCTAACATGGCGGCAAAGCTTATATAATTAGG
>NC_027755.1:7271412-7275221 GCF_000695525.1 Brassica oleracea var. oleracea
TAGATCTAATGATCTCAACTCTCGTTATTTTGATCAATAGAAAGCGTCGATCGATAATCCTGTAGGGATATCGATCGATACACCTTTTGCTCCGTCTATCGATTATTCAAGTGTGATATAGATCGACGCGCTCTAGTCAACCTTTATGCGCGGGTTGAATAATAGCTTACTAATCTAACTAGATCAGCTCTCGCCTTGCTCATAGCAAGAAACATAGTTCTATTAGAATGTTTTCAGGATGAGAATAAAGCTCTCGCTTTTATCAATCAATCCAGCGGCAGGTTCTAGGTAGCTAATCTAGACACATGCATTAATAAACAATCCTAAAGATGATTATCAAAACTCAGCAATCTATAGTTGGGGATAATACCTCCTAACCTATTTAAACCCTAAAATCTAACAATGGAACTACTCAGACATGGCTAAGCAATTCATAACAGCAGTTAAGTATAAAAACTTCATTAGAATAGTAAATAGATATTAATGGAGTTCCAATCACAAATTATAACTTTGGATCTTCTCTCCAATCTATCAAAATCCTAAAAACCTTTGCTGTGAAAATAATAAAACTAGAAAAGTACACTTTGCCTCTAACATGGCGGCAAAGCTTATATAATTAGGGTAAAACTCGTCAGGGGTAATCTTGTAAAATGGCGAAGACTTGGGCTTCAAGTCAGCTGTGACCAAACGGGCTTTCTGCGCGCTTCACTGTCGATCGATACACAGATGTGAGTATCGATCGATTATTCCTCGCCAATATCGACTGATGGTCGAGCTCGATGGTCATCTCGGGTGCTTGCTCCAAATATCTCCAAAATACTCCAAAATCATCACTTATCTCCAAAACACTTCTGATCTTATAAATATAATAAATAGACTCTATAATATAATAATTATTAGTAAAAACACCTATAAACTATGGATGAAAATTGGTTAAATCCATAGTCTATCAGAACCCGAAGGTCACTCTAAACGTAAAGGTTGAACCCGGAGGTTCAACCGTTTAGAATTTTGAAGTTTGAACCCTGAGGTTTATTTTAGACCCGGAGGTCTTTTCTTTGAGATCGCATTCCGCTGCCCTTGGGCGAGCTACTATCGATCTCGGCTTAGGATTCGCTTTCTGCTACTTGGAAGTAAGCCACTATTGAGATCATGTTATGTTGTGCTCTGCTTTCTGCAGAAAAGCCACTCTTAGTCTTTTATTGTTTGCTGGTGTGAGTCTACCTGGGGGAGTGACTCATTCACCAGACTTTGCTACTTTCCACGTCTGGTCAAGTTAAGATTAGTGTGCTCCCGGACTTGGCACTTTTTGCTCCATGTACCAACCCTGAGGTTGGCACAATACTTGGCAAATGTACTTCATGCCCCTGCATCGTTCGTAGCACGTAGAATTTTTGATGCAGATTTAGACATATTTCGTACTGGAGACCCTGCACACGTTTGGGCTCGTGGCCTATGTGAAGGGACTTAGGTATTTTTGACAGCATACTCAGGTTTGCGCAGACCCATTCCTCCTTAAATACCCATAGTTTTTCTAGTGAATGGATCACTTTGGATGAAGGGTTGACCAGGATCGGAAGTCCCTTCGGACCTGATCCAGCTCGTATGCCCCTTTGAGGATGCTGGTTTTTCCTTCTGCTTCTTTAGTCAAAACTAATCTTTATTATGTAAATCTGGTCCGGATACCCTTTAGCATAAATAGGAGTAGAAAAACCAGGATACTTAAATACATAGTAAATATTAAAGCAATTATAAAGCCTGATCCGGAGATCGTATTAGAAATGATAAATTTTTAGGTGCAGAGCATTCCAGCAGTTAGGTTGAACCTTTCCGTGACAATCCTCAAGCCTATAAGCTCCTGCTCCCCGCACCTCAATTACCTTATAGGGCCCTTCCCATCCAGGGGCGAGCTTTCCTGCTGCTTTGTCCTTCGTGTTGTCGAAGACCCGTCGTAGAACCCAATCCCCTTCCTGAAAGGTCCTGGTTCTAACCTTTCGGTTGTAGCTTTTGGCGATATCCTGCTGAAAGGACCAGTTTCACAGTCTTGCTGCCTCTCTTTTTTTGTAGTCGAGACTCAGGATCATCAGCTCGTCATTCTCTTCTTGAGAGATAGGCCCGGAGACCGTTGTCTTTACGTGCACCTCTGTGGGCACAATCGCCTCTGTGCCGTAGACCAATGAGAAAGGAGTTTCCAGCGTGGTTGTTTTAGGAGTGGTCCGGTAGGCCCATAGCACTCCGTGTAACTCCTCAGCCCACCTTCTGTGAGCTTTTTCCTTGCGTTTCTTGATCATGTTGACCACTGTCTTGTTGGTGGATTCCGCCTGTCCATTGGACTGAGGGTGTCTTGGTGTGGCGAAAGTAAGCTTTATGCCCCAGTCCTTGCAGAAATTTTTGAAGTTGTGGCTTGTGAACTGGGGTCCGTTGTCTGTGACGATCTCGTGCGGGATCCCGAACCAAGTGATAACGTGGAACTTCATGATCTGGTAGTCCGTTGTGGTGCTTAGCGCTTCAGCTTCTACCCACTTTGAGAAGTAGTCGGTGACTACTAGGAGGAAGACCTTCTGCCCCGGCGCTATTGAAAATTTTCCTATTATATCCATGCCCCACTTCCTGAATGGTCAGGGTGAGCTTACAGATTTCAGCTTCTCTGGTGGGAGCTTAGAGATCGGAGCGTGTCATTGACAATGGCTGCAATTATTGGCTTGCTGATTGGCGTCTGCCGCCATGGTGGGCCAGTAGTAACCGGCTCTGCGGGCTCTGAGTACGAGACTTCGACCGCTTAAATGGCATCTGCATTCCCCGTCATGCAGGTCCTCTAGTATCCTTGTCGACTCTCTAGGGGATAGACACCGCAGGTATGGACCAGAGAAGGATCTTCGATATAGCTTTCCCTGGGAGATGCAGTTTCTTGCTGCTTGCTTCTTGATTTTTCGGCTTTCGCTGTGGCTCTCCGGGAGAGCATCATATTCCAGAGATTTCCTCAGGCTCTGCTTCCTTTTCGGTTGCTGGCCACTGGAGTGTGAGATTTGAGAGCTCTGGCTGTGTATGTGTATGAAAAGCCATTAAAGGCAAAGATAAGGTCTTGAACTAGTTGAATAAGAGGTCTGATGAAACTAGTATGAACTTGAATCAGAAACAAAGAGACTTTGAGAGATTAAGAGATTAGAGACTAAGAAAGGGGTAGATTAAGGGAATCTAACCAAGAACACACTTTTATAATTATGAAGGAGATGGGGAAAACCCCCATACTCTCTTAAGAGAGCTTTCAATTTCGTCCATACACATGCCTTATATAGGCTTTACATGTTTGCAACATTAGAAACCTAAATCTAATGGATAGAAATGACTTGAAAGGAATGGATGGTGAGGATGAGTTGCCTTGATTGCAATCTGTGTGAATTGATCTGATTGGTTAATTCAAACTGGTCAAGGCAAGGGCTGCTTCCTGATTGGCTCTCCTTAGGCTCCTCTTCATCTTCCCATGTTACTGTCCAGATTCATAGTCAAGCCTATCTTCCCTTTACAGCATCAGCCAGCCTGTCTCTTATCCACAAGTGGTCCCAAGACTTAGAGAATGACCAGGACGCCCCCAACCATCAGATTCACTCATTTGCTTCTTCACACAATCAGCCAACGAGTTCACTTGCCCAAACTTCTCCAATCTTACTGTGGTAACTCTCCAAAGTTACTGTGGTAACTTTGGAGTTACTGTCTGACCCAAATCTTCTCTAAATGGTGTCTAAGTCCCTCCTGGACTTAAAACCTAGCTTTGCACACTCATCAGACCACTTCTGAAGCCTTAAGACTCT
>NC_027755.1:7277661-7284099 GCF_000695525.1 Brassica oleracea var. oleracea
CTGATTGGTTAATTCAAACTGGTCAAGGCAAGGGCTGCTTCCTGATTGGCTCTCCTTAGGCTCCTCTTCATCTTCCCATGTTACTGTCCAGATTCATAGTCAAGCCTATCTTCCCTTTACAGCATCAGCCAGCCTGTCTCTTATCCACAAGTGGTCCCAAGACTTAGAGAATGACCAGGACGCCCCCAACCATCAGATTCACTCATTTGCTTCTTCACACAATCAGCCAACGAGTTCACTTGCCCAAACTTCTCCAATCTTACTGTGGTAACTCTCTAAAGTTACTGTGGTAACTTTAGAGTTACTGTCTGACCCAAATATTCTCTAAATGGTGTCTAAGTCCCTCCTGGACTTAAACCCTAGCTTTGCACACTCATCAGACCACTTCTGAAGCCTTAAGACTCTTCCAAAGCCTTAACATACAACCTCTGAAGATCTTGCCATGTCTTTGCACAAGCACCAACTCAACTCATCACCTTTGCTTCTCCACTTCTTCTCTTCAAGTTAACATGGAGCACTACCAACGGAATGTTCACTTGGCTGTTGGTTTCCAGGGCGGATCCTAAGTTAGCCAGAGCGTCTGCCTGGGAGTTATGTTCTCTCGGGATCTTTGTGAGCTTGCAACTTTGAAACTTCTCGATCATGCGCTTGGCTATTGACAAGTACATGATCATACTGGCTTCTTTAGCCTAGTACTCACCTTGCACCTGGCTGATTATCAGTTGTGAGTCGCTGAAGAATCGAATGTTCTCTGCCCCCATTTGCTTGGCGAGTAATAGGCCAGCGAATAAAGCTTCGTATTCACTCTCATTGTTGGTTGCTTTGAAGTTGCACCTTACTGCTCTGGAGGTCGTATCTCCAGCGGGGGAAGTTAGGAATATTCCTACTCCAGCCCCTCTAACGTTGCTGGAACCGTCAACGTGGAGCGTGCATTCTCCAGTTCGATTTCCTGCTGTAAGGCTGGAAGCATATCGGGGAAGAACTCTGCTACGAAGTCAGCTAAGACCTGCGACTTGATTGCGGTAGCTGGTCTGAACACCACATCATATTCCCCCAGATCTACGGCCCATTTAGCTAATCGTCATGAGACTTCAGGCTTGTGCAAGACCATCTTGATGGGAAACGAAGTCACCACTATGATCTGATGGGTCGTAGCTTCCGAGCTGCCACTACTAGGGCCAGAGCCAGTGTGGGAACCGAAATTCGCACTGTCGATTTCCGTTTAAATAAGGAAAGTTAGGAAAGCTCTAATTTCCCAGAGGTCCCGGATATCTGCTAAACCACACGCTAAGCAATCAGAACACGAAATAAAGACAAGAAAAATCAGAAATCGAAAAGAAAGCAAAATAGATCTTATTCTGAATTCGCGTTTGAGCGTTACAACAAGGTAAGAGCCTGGGCCACGAGAGCTGTCGGCGAGATTCCTAGTTCTAAAACTCTAAGACTACAAAACCTAATTGAGGCGCAGCTCGAATAACAAAAACGGAAAGCTGCCTAAAATTGCTTTAACCGCTAAGTTTGCTCTGAAAAAGTTTTTTTTTTGTGCCTCTCGCCTAGGACTCCTTATATACTCCTCCAAGGTCGGTTTTAGCTTTTCACTTCCTGCCCTTAAGCCGTCTTAAGTGAAAAATTGAGATATTCCATTTCTTCCGATCTTCACGTTTTCCCGCGGAAACTTAACATTTTTTTCTGCGGAAACTTATCTTTTATTATTATTATGCTTCTATAAAATAAAAACATGAACCGCCATAGTATCTACGAGCACATTCTTAAAGAATCGTAAGTGGGCTTGTAGTCGCGTTTTAGACCTCGTTGGGCCGTCTTTCGACATGAAACGTTTGTTACGATTTTCTTTTCGACAAAAACAAGTTCTCGCGGTTTTTATCGTAAAGTTTCAACGGTAACTTTGATCAGAATGATGTGAGAATGCATGGATTTGGGTCGTACCCATTGATCGATGTCCGAGACAGTTCGGTCGCTATGTAGCGGCTTGATCCACGTTGGATCAGTCGCTAAGTAGTGACCGAACGAAAGGTTTGGTCGGTTGCTACTTAGCGACCGTCCGAGTGGCTTGGTCGGTCGCTACGTAGCGACCGACACGTTCGCGGGTCGGTTTCTACGTAGAGACCGACTGAATGGCTTGGTCGGTCCCTACGTAGCGACCGACCGAATGGCTTGGTCGGTCGCTACGTAGCGACCGACCGAGTGGCTTGGACGGTCCCTACGTAGCGACCGACCGAGTGGCTTAGACGGTCGCGGACCGGTCGCTACGTGGCGACCTTGTTTGGATCATTTTCTGATGTTTTACGAACGTGTTCTTGGACCATGGGTGTTCAGTTTCGATGAATCAACCGAGATTAGTGGAAGATTTCACCGCAATATTCTTCGTAAAGATTTCTTTACGATGATTACTTTTCGTAAAAGCCCTCATGCTGATTTTTACGAATATTTCGATGTTAACTTCGTCGTGTCCATTTTTGACCCCAACAGTTAGCCCCCCAGCCCGTTAGAATCGTGGATTACGATGAGATTCTAGCGCGCGGTTTGGCGATTTAGGCAAGATAGGCGTATTGGATGGAGTTTACATCCAAGAATCCACAGACAAATAGTAACTTTTAATGCCTATAAGAAGGGAGGTAACTTTCCTCATAATTTTCACCCACTTATTCTCATAAGAAGTTTATTGAGAAAAATTTCCCCCTCCCTCTTCTTCTCTTTTTTTTTTGAAGTTTAAAAGATGTCTTGCAGAAAGAAGACTTCAAAAAGAGGTACCTCCCGCGGTTCTTCGTCCGAAGGTGGTCATGATAACGATATTCTTGTCCCAAAGGCCGAGCTCGTGCCTCACTCGATAGATCCTGTCGATGGTGAGGCGTACTAGATAGCGAGATATGGTTCGATTACTCCCCCTAACGAGAAGTCATTTCTTGTCATGAACCAGCGTTCGGTCGAAATAGGCGCGCCGAGCAGAAGCACTGGCGAATACCTTAAGGCAGTTCGGGCGTTCTGCCGGATTTCAGACGCTGTAGAGTTTTGAATTCCCTGTCGAGGGGAAAGTGCTGATATTCCCCCGGAGGGTTATTTTACCTGCTACGAGTCATTCTTGGTGTGTTGTCGTCTGTGGTTTCCGATCCCTGAAATCATAGTCCGTGTGTTGGACCGTTTCGAGGTATCGATAAGCCAGCTGAATCCCACCAGTTTTCAGCATCTCATTGGTGTCGTGATCCTGAGCTATGAGCATGGTCTCTCCCTTACCACTGACCACTTTGAAGCGATCTTCAGGCTGCAACATGTTTCGAAACTGCACCTCTACCGGTTGGTCCCTCGGAAATATATGACGGTGATTAAGAGGCTTATTTCCAATTCTAACTCGTGGACGAAGTTCTTCTTCTTTGTCCGTGTAAACGCTACATCCGTCGAACAGAATTGCATCCCATTGTTTCGGAGCAAGCCGAATGACAGTCCCTTCATCAACCCGCTTTTCTCATTCCCCAAAGACGTGATCAAAATGAGGGATCTCCTAAGGAATGGTCAATTTTTCTGGACCTTTTTTACGCCGAGGAGAGTCCGCAAGGCGTTGAGACTCGTGCATCCCAATCTTGGAGTGGGCGTAGATGCGGATAGTGATTCTGAGTCCGATGATCCTGCTCCTTTCGACGTTCCCGCGGAGTAGACGAACGTGAGATCCTCTAAGGGTAAAGGCATTGATCTTGGTGATATAGAGTTTTCCATAGATGACTCTATTCTTCCAGGATGGGACCTGGACCTTGCTTACAGTGACGGTAGTGGTTCGAGCAAGGTACATATTCTGGATTTTGACGAGTTCTTTGCTGGTTTAACCTCGAGTTTTGATCCTCCTTCATCCGTGGACGAATTGGGAAGGTCCAAGGTAGTCGCGGAAGGATCTCGCATAATCAACAGGGTTAGTTTCTTTCTTCTTTAAGAACTTTGCGGATAAAATCATGCGCTTCTTTTTTTTTTTTAAACACGTTAGTCATTTTTGCAGGGTCTGAACATGCTTGGCTCAGCCCTTGAAGCGAGCCACTGGGAGGCCTTGGTTTATCGCTTCAAGGCAGAGAAAGCGGAAAAGGACCTCGCACGTATGCAAAACAAAATTTTAGAGCGAGATTCGAAGCTTGCCAAGGATCATGACAAGGCCGTCCGTCGAGCGGAAAAGAGAGGTAGGAGAGAGATTGTCGAGGTGATGAGAAACCCTGCTTCTCAGTTCAAGACCGAGTATGGAAGCCTTAAGGAGGCTTATTCCTTGGTGGGCGATTTTCGCGAGTGTCGCGGTTCAGTTGGTATCCTCTGGAAGACGCAGACAGACGACTTTGTTTTCAAGGATGAGATGAAAACCATGGAAGGTGGCATGAAGGATCATGCCCATGCTGAAGCGCTTATTTCCCCGAATGACGTGAGGATTCATAGATTCTGGGATCCCATCCCAGTTTCTCTCGATACGGAGGAGGTCACGACCGAGGTTGCTGGTGATGATGAGGAAGTGGACTGTCCCGCGGATGCATTCGGAGTTTCCATGTCCGGGGATTTTAACTTTGACCTGTGAGGATCGAAGTATAGTATTTGACGGGAAGAGGTTTCCCCCTATCTTGTGTTTATGGCCGAGGGTGGCCTTTATGTTGAGACTTTGTGTGGGCCTGTTTGGCCGCTTTGTTTTTATCGGGACTGGCCGTTGGTGGCTTCGAATCCCTACCGCTCTGCGGTTTTATATATGATGAATATTTATCGAACTACTTTTGTTCTGAATATGTCTGAAAGAAATATGTGTTGTCGTCTCATATATATTTCTAGTGAGACGTGCAATCTGTTGGTTTGCTCGAGATGTGAATTTTCGTAAAAATTATTTATTTATTTTTACGAAGTTTCATGAACGTTAAGATATGGACGGAGAGACATGTTTTAAGATCTCGTATCATTTTTTAGATATCATGTCTTGAGATGTTAGAGACCAGTGTGATCGGTTTAGGGCAAGACCTAGGTTTACTTTCGGTTTTAAGGTTTATGCGGTGACTAGCCGGCTATCTATTTTTCTGTTGCGATTTCAACCTGATTTGTACCGATTTAAACACCGCTATAGGTTCTCGGCTTATACAACTTGTATGGTATGAATCGAGTATCTCTCTAGAGACAATATTTAAGCCAACTGGAAGTGCATGACCAAAATTTCAGATTTTTTATATAGCACGCTTTTATCCTTGTGTCGGATGTTTGAGGATCATTTCTTTTATGAGAAGAATGAACAGGGTGCATTCGTTTAAGACGGCTGATGTGTTCGTCGGGGCCAATCGACGAGCAGAATGTAAATATTCGTTGAAATTTTACGGTCGCGTTTGGACAGTTGTTCGTATAGTCTCGATTTTAACTTTGGCGACGTCTCGCTGTTATTTCGAAGACTATACATATGTTTTTAGTTCTGAAAGGTTTGCGAACGTTTTGCGATTTGGACCAGATACGGCCGTTCTCAAGATTTTAATGTTTGTAGAGATTTTTTGCGTAGCTGAAGCATAAGAGTTCATAAAATGCGTGTTGTAGTAAAAGTTTTATTAAGCTCGAGTACAATAATGCATGTTTTAAAACGTGGGAGTATACGAGTATATGTACCCACTCCCCCTCCTCCCCTTTAAGAGAGGGGGATAGCTGAACTCGTCTTTAGATGAGCTGCATACGTACCCCTTTCGAGGACCAAGCCATCTCGTAGATCTATTTTGTGCCACGAGTGTTTTTACTCAGAGGTTGTTGCTGTGTTGACCGCCTTAATCGTGGTGACTGTGGCAGGGTCGATGTCTTTTTCCGGGTTCTACTTTTCCGGTTGAGTGACAGCGTTGACTTCGGAATCAGGCTGAGTTTCCATGTCCGAGGCGTTTGCTTCAGCAGACGATGTCGAGTCGTCCTTCTTTGAAGTGTTTTTGGCCGAAGGCTGATCTAACTTTGTGCGTTTGCGTTTTACCATTGCAGTTGTCATAATTTGCCTTAACTTATGCTCTGCGAGAAAGCAAAGTCGCGACTCTTTCTGACAACCCCAGATGGTTGCGACCCCGCTCGGGGTCAGGAATTTGATGCCCAGGTGATATGTAGACGGAACGGCTTTCATGGCGTTAAGCCATGGGGTTCCCATGATCACATTATAGATGGCGGGATGATCGACCACCACGAATTCGACGATCTTCGTGACTTCTTTGGCCATGACTAGTAGCCGGATTGATCCAAGAGTCATTGATGTTTCGCCTGAAAGACCCGTCAATGGTTTTGGTGTTGGGGTAACTTCCCCGAATTCGATGTTCATCCTTTTGAGAGTGTCACGGAAGATAACATTAACCGTGCTCCATGTGTCAATGAGGAATCTTGCGACCTCCAGATCTCGTATGACGAGATCTAAGACGAGCGGATCGCAGTGAGGTTGATCGATTCCGCCGGCTTCCTCTT
>NC_027755.1:7284199-7291533 GCF_000695525.1 Brassica oleracea var. oleracea
AGCGGATCGCAGTGAGGTTGATCGATTCCGCCGGCTTCCTCTTCCGTAAAATTTATCAAGTCGCTTTGATCATCTTGGGAAGGGGACCATGTCGGCCAATTTGCACTTGACTCGGCCTTTTGCTGGTAGGCTTTGATGGCCGAGACAGTGTCATTGCAGTACTGTGATCCTCCGATGATCATGTTCACTCTGCGACGATGGTTATCGTTTCCTTTGTCGTCCGATCTCCTTCCGCGTTTATCCCCTAGTTGATTTCTGCCAGGGGAATTTTCTGCGGGTGGGTTTTTGTCAGTCCTTGGAGGACGATCGGACTGAAGGATGAGATCTTTAACGATGGTTATTTCGGAGAGCTCTCCAGCTAGTAACTTTGCGGCCAGTCTTGCTTCCAAGAATTTGCTGTTAGTCGTCGAGTGTCCTCGGGTCTGGTGGAACTCGCAGAAGGTGTTTTCGTCGTATCTTGGATTGCAAGTTCATGTATTGCTCGAGGTTCTGCCTTGTTCCTAACTGACTGCGTAGTTATGCGCCCCTTGGAGTTCTTCTCCCTCGTGATGGACGTACTTGTCGTTACGATTGTTTTTCATTTTAGACTTTTTGTCTGCATCTTTCGAGGACGTCTTTGTCGACTTATGTTTTTGCGACAAAACTTTCGTTTCTTCTTCGATTATGATGTAGTCCATTGTCTTGTGAAGAGCGTCTTGGATTGTTCGTGGTTTGTCGAGGGTTATCCATTTTCTGAATTTCGACTTGTACATGAGCGGTTTTCTGAGTGCGTCTATGGCCACCTTGTCGCTTATTCCGGTAACCCTTGACATAACAAGCTTGAATCGGCTTATGAATTCGCGGAGAGGTTCGTCCTCCCTCTGGGATAGACTCCATAGATCGACATCAGATGTTTCTCTATCTATGAACATAGAATACTATTTGGGAAATTCCGACGCGAGCTGGCGGAAACTCCCGATAGATTTTCGCTTAAGGCGTGCGAACCATTCGAGCGCCGCTCCTTCCTGATTTTCAACGAACAGACGGCAGTAGCCGGCGTCTTTTTCGCTCTCCTTTAGTCTGGCCCTTCCCATTGTGATATGGAAGGCTTGAAGATGCGCTTTAGGATCAGTCGTACCATTGTATATTGGTACTTTGATTTCCCTTGGGTCAGATACCTTGGTATAAGAGATGCGAGCAGTGAAAGGTGTTTTCCGAGCCCCCTCAAGTAATCTATCGATCTCTGGGGCAGCGCTAGTAGCATGATGGATCTGGGATTTCACGGCCCTTACTAATGCTGCAGTTTTAGTTATGTAATAGCAAAGGTCGCGTATGTCCGATTTTTCGCCAGCAGCTTTCCGAGTCTGTCGGCGTTTGCTGCGAGTAATCTCGGTTTGGTTTTCGGCTAACTCCTCCTGTTTGACCCAGTAGAGGTTTTCCTCTTCTTTCGTCATAGTTTTATGAAACGGAGAGTCTTCCCGAGCCGATCGGCTTCAAGTTCTTCTTGGATGTATATCAACGTCCTCTTCCGTATCGTTGGAAACGTCGCTGGTATCCAAGTTGACATGCTCGACTTCATTGACCTCTGTGTCCCTTGCGGGAGGTAGATGGTTTTCAGAGTTCCGTTTCTCAGCAGGGGATGTTTTGCTAGGGTTTGAACCCGAAGGACGTTCTCGCGACCTTCCAGGCCTGTCTAGTGGAGTTGTGAAGTCGAGTTTTCTTCTGCGGACTTTCGTAGATCCGCGAGGGAGGACTGCACGGGTTCTTGCCGTTAAGGTTTTGACCTTTTTCGTCAAGGTACCCACGAGTTTGTCATGTTCTTCCGACCTCTTTTCGTAGGCAGAGAACATCTTTTTGAACTCCTCGAGCCTTGCGGCGTTAGCTGTTGCGTTGACCGCAGAAACAGCCGCTTCTGGAGTGTTTTGATTGTTGTTGCTTCCTCCGTTGAGAGGAGTTTGCAAGTTATTCGTATCTTCAGTTGTCATGTTTGGCAAAGCGTCTTGTGGTCGATTTCGGTTTAAATAAGGTAAGTTAGGAAAACCCTAATTTCCCAGAGGTCCCAGATACCTGCTAAACCACACGGCAAGCAATCAGAACACGAAATAAAGAAGAGAAAAATATGAAATCGAAAAGAGAGCAAAATAGATCTTATTCTGAATTCGCGTTTGAGCGTTACAACAAGGTAAGAGGTTGGGCCACGAGAGCTGTCGGCGAGATTCCTAGTTCTAAAACCCTAAGACTGCAAAACCTAATTGAGGCGCAGCTCGAATAACAAAAACGAAAAGCTGCCTAAAATTGCTTTATGTGCTAAGTTTGCTCTGAAAAAGTTTTTTTTTGTGTCTCTCGCCTATTACTCCTTATATACTCATCCACGGTCGGTTTTAGCTTTTCCCTTCTTGCCCTTAAGCCGTCTAAAGTGAATAATGGGGATATTCTATTTCTTCCGATCTTTACATTTTTCCGCAGAAACTTAACATTTTTTCTGCGGAAGTGGGCTTGTAGTCGCGTTTTAGACCTTGTTGGGCCGTCTTTCGACATGAAACGTTTATTACGATTTTCTTTTCGACAAAAACAAGTTCTCGCGGTTTTTATCGTAAAGTTCCAACCGTAACTTTGATCGGAATGATGTGAGAAATGATATGGATGCGGTACATGGGAGATAGCATTGAGGAACAGACGATAATGCATGGATTTGGGTCGTACCCATTGATCGATGTCCGAGACAATTCGGTCGCTACGTAGCGGCCTGATCCGCGCTGGATCGGTCGCTACGTAGTGACCGAATGAAAGATTTGGTTGGTCGCTACGTAGGGACCGACCGAGGGGCTTGTTCGGTCGCTACATAGCGACCGACTCGTTCGCGGGTCGGTTGCTACGTAGAGACCAACCGAATGGCTTGGTCGGTCGCTACATAGTGACCGACTCGTTCGCGGGTCGGTTGCTACGTAGCGACCGACCGAGTGGATTGGACGGTCGCTGCGTAGCGACCGACCAAGTGGCTTGGTCGGTCGCTACGCAGCGACTGACCGAGTGGCTTGGTTGGTCGCTACGTAGCGACTGGCTCGTTCGCGTACCGGTCGCTACGTGGCGACCTTGTTTGGATCCTTTTATGATGTTTTATGAACGTGTTCTTGTACCATGGGTGTTCAGTTTCGATGAATCAACCGAGATTAGTGCAAGATTTCACCGCAATGTTCTTCGTAAAGATTTCTTTCCGAAGATTACTTTTCGTAAAAGCCCTCATGTTGATTTTTACGGATATTTGGATGTTAACTTTGTCGTGTCCATTTTTGACCCCAACAGCCAGTTTTTTCAGGGTTTCTGCATCGAAAAGGGATTTACCGACGTAGAAAACCGGGAGTGACTTGTTTCCTTCCTCTCGTACCAGGACAGCACTTACGGCATGCGCGGATACCGCGAGGTATAGGAGTAAGGTCTCTCCGTCCAGGGGTTTTGACAGGAGAGGAGGTGTCGTCAGATAAGCCTTGAGCTCAGTGAGGGCAGGCTTGCATTTATCAGTCCCTTGGAACTCCTTTGGATTCTTAAGGGTTTTGAAGAAGGCGTGAGACTTGTCGGATAATCTGGAGATGAATCTGCTCTGGGCCGCCATTCTGCATGTTTGTCTATGTACCTCCTTCACGTTTCTAGGAGAAGGGATCACGTGGATGGCCCTTATTTGCTCGATTTTGGCCTTGATGCCCCGGTGCTTCACTATGTACCCCAGGAATTTCCCGGAACTAACCCCGATGGAAAACTTCGCTGGGTTTAGTTAGCTTCATGTTATACCTTCGGAGAGTGGAGAAGGCTTGTTACAAGTGCGATATATGGTTTTCCGCATCTAGGGATTTAACCAACTTGTCGTCTATGTAGACCTCCATGGTCTGGCCGATCTGATCTGCAAACATCATATTTACCAGCCTTTGGTAGGTAGAGCCTGCGTTCTTCAGGCCGAACGGCATACCCTTGTAGCAGTAGATGCCCCTGGATGTCATGAAAGAAGTTTTCTCTTGATCTCCAGGATGCATTAGTATCTGGTTGTATCTGGAGTATGCATCCATGAAACTCATCAGCTGGTGTCCGGCTGTAGCGTCGACGAGTTTGTCGATGTGTGGTAATACAAATGGGTCCTTCGGGCAGGACTTATTGAGATCAGTGAAATCTATGCAGACTCTCCACTTCCCATTCTTCTTCCTTACCACTACCATGTTAGCTAACCATTCCGGGTAATGGACCTCTCTGATGAACCTGGCGTTTAGCAGGTTTTGGGGGAAAATTTTCCATGAAGAGATTACCCCAGCTTCCGGCTTCCAGGTTCCCGCCTCCAGATTCCGGGTTCCTGCCTCCGGCTTCCAGGTCCCTGCCCCCGGGTCTGGGTCCTGCCTTCGGCTTCCAGGCCGAGTGATTTATCCTACCTTAGGATAAATAAAAATTTTCCTCTAATAAGGTAACCAGCTTGGACAAGAAAGAATCTCCTTAAATTCGAGAGAAAGAGGAAGTATTCCAATATATACGACCTCGCTTAAGAAAAATGAAAATATTTTATTATCTAAGGATATAATGAATATTTCCAAATCCTAAGAGAGAGGCACGACTTCTACTATAAATATAAGGTTTCTAAACCTAAAGAAGGGGGTATACATGTCCATCTATGGGAGAGGACATCCAACTCAATTGCTCGCCAATTCTACAGCCTCCAAGGCATGGTTTCGCACCTAGAAGAGCATCTTCATCAACAGGCTTACAACTGACAAATCCCTGCGATTACTATCAACTAGATGAAGATATATTCTCACTGCAGCACGCCTACAACTCTCGTCCTTGGCTCAGACCACGATGTCCAGCACATTAGTAGGGTCCCTCCATGCTCACTGAAGCACATCGACCCTTCATGCTCTGCAGCATATCGACATGTTTACCATCTGTTCCGGCCATGTGTCCTCTAGAACAGATGACTCCTATCAACTACAGAGCTACGTGCTCCCAAGGCTACGTGCCCATTAGGCCATGTGCCCACTAGAGCCACGTGCTCCCAAGGCTACTTACCCATCTAGGCTACTCGCCTCCATATACATGAACTACGAACGGCTTGATCCCTCACTGAAGCATACGTAGGCAATCCCCATTGAAGGATGCAACTATAAATCCAAACAGCTTCCATGGTCCCGTGCGTAGATACCCAAGGATCGACCTTGGTAGTTGGAACCATCAACTACGGATCAGGAGGCATGCAAGGACCGACCCTGGTAGTCGGAACCATCGATCATAGATCAAGAAGACACAGCGATCTTCACTATCGATAGGCGGCCCCCGCTTAACGACCAATCTCCCCTGCTGCTAGTAAGGCACGTACGACATATACTGGCCCATACCCATATGGCAGTAGCTTAAGAGCAGGATCTTCTGGTTTATCAACTATCGAAGCAGGAGAAGACACTCAACGACATGTCTCCTTCCTCGTATCATTCCGTAGAGCTGAGCACGGATCGCTTGTACACAAAAAAAAACCCTAACAGTTTGGCGCTAGAAGGAGGGGCATTCATATACTACGTGACGATGTGATAGGCGGAAGAGACATTACATATGTTCCTGTAAAATCTCTCAACACCAGCCACCTTGGGGCAATAAACAACTTTATCTCACCAGACCCATGGTCCGCATGGCTGGAAACACCTCTCCATGGGAGGATAGCACCATGCTAACATCAGTAGCAAGATTCAACGCAGAAATTACCTACGAGTCCCTGCTAGTTCATGTTGATTCCAGGTCCCAACCAAGAATTACACTTCTACAATCTTTGGTTCCTGCTGGCTCGGGTCCCAACTGCAAAGCAGGCCCCTGCAACCTTTGGATTTAATGATCCCGACTAGGAGCAGTCATCACCAACATCAATATCGATGGACATCTACTAGCAACAATCTAGCAAGCCCTAGACACCAGGAATGCATCCAAGGCCCACAACTCTGCCACATATGAGAAAGATAAGTGGTCCTCAAGCAGGGCACAACATCTTCCGGCCGGGTTTACAACTTTGACGAATTCTAAAAGCTGGAGGAACCAGAAGAGGAGTTCGTGGAAATACTGCATGCATACCAGACAACCACTCAGAGGTAACTGGATAACCACATTTCTCTTTATGTTCTAGAATCTAAGTGGTAGTAGAATCCTAGATAAGCCTGATAGCTAGGTGGATATAACGCCTTAGAGTACTTGTCAAATTCCATTGGAGTTGTTCCGCGAAAGGAACCCTGCCCAAGCGCCGGAAACCATGCTGCTCTGCCGCCTGCAAAGGAGCTAGAGAAAATGCTACCTCGACATCAAGGAGCGCTGGTCTTCATATCCTTTATTCATTTAGAGCAAATGGGAGTAAAAGAAGCCGGAAAACACATGTTCCCGCTACAATTCATCCAAAAGAAAAAGCCAAACCTCTGGGTTCTGGGTTTCAGCTTCAAGGTTCCGGTTCCCAGGTTCCGGATCCCAGGTTCCGGATCTTTGGCTGTTCACCTTACAAGGAGGTCAAATCCAATGACTCCACGAAAAAGCAAGCTCCAACTTTGATATTTTATGCAAAACTGCAAACTTGGTGAAACTCCTATCACGAAAATCGAAGGATAAATTTTTCCGCCCACCAGCTTTTTTGAATTTCTAATTTTCCCGCAGACCCCAAAATCGTTTAAGTGAAGTATTAAAATCCTTTTTTTTGGGTTTTCCTCATTTTCATCTTCCCCTTTCTCTCTCTTCCCCTTTCTCTCTCTTCCCCTTTTATCTCTCAACTTTCATTCTCCCCCAAGAAATAATGTTTGATTCATCGTCTTCCACGACCGGTGGTGGGATATGAGTAAGAACTCCGGGAATACCTATTAAGTGTTGGTGCGGGGAGAGCATCAAGGAGCTCATCTCCAAAACCAATCTAAATCCATATTGCCGGTATTATCGGTGTCGCTATGCGGCTCAAAGGAAGGTATGTTCGTGTAGCCTTAGCTATTGAAGGCTTTTTAACTGAAGTTGTACCTTTATATTTTTTGAACAGTTGTGCCTTAAATTTTTTTGAACAAAATGTTGTAGCTTGAGAACGACAATCACATCTTCAAATGGGTTGATGAAGCTTTCACTGATGAGATACAATGTGGGAACCGGAATTCACACCGTCGATTTTAATGAATAAGTATGGAGGAAAACCAAGAAAACCCGATTTTCCCTGATGGTCCGAATTCTCTGCGTAATCACTTTCAGAGCGTAAAAAGATAGATAGCAAGATAAAGATAAATAGTCGCTCGGAGGCGTTTTATTAATGAAATAGTATGAATACAGGACTTCTCCGAGAGGAGTAGAGATATGCTAACTAGACAAAAGCAGAA
>NC_027755.1:7291621-7296945 GCF_000695525.1 Brassica oleracea var. oleracea
TTGGGCCCAAGTTTATCTCTTTTGGGAATATTCCATTTTTCGTCAATCTTTGTAGTTATCCTCGAATCTTGATATTTATCTTCGAAAAATTAACGTTTATCCTACTTCCGCGAGTTAGGATAAACCGTCATAACTCCCATTGGGCTCGGGTCCCTTCTAAATCGTAGATTGGCCTCTAGACACGTTTAGATCCTCTCGGGCCATTTTTAGGCCTTCGGGATTTTTTACGATTTTACTCGTAAAACTTCGAGAATAACTCCGATCGAGACGAAACGAGAGGTACATGATCCAAAAGTCGGATATCACAACTATACGGAGGACACGAGAGTCAAAACGAGTCGGACTGGCCGGGATTGGATTGTCCTCGCTCTAGGGCGAGGTGAACCGGGCGTGGATCGTGTTCGCCCATGGGCGAGGTGACCGTGGTGCTGGTCGTCCTCGCCCATGGGGGAGGTGACCTTGGTGATGGTCGTCCTCGCCAATGGGCAAGGTGACCTTGGTGATGGTCGTCATCGCCCATGGGCGAGGTGACCGTGGTGCTGGTCGTCCTCGCCCATTGGCGAGGTGACTGTGGTGCTGGTCGTCCTCGCCCATGGGCGAGGTGACCGTGGTGCTGGTCGTCCTCGCCCATGGGCGAGGTGACCCTGTGAGAACGGTCCGGCTCTCGGTCTTGACCTATCTCTTTTTGTACCGATCTTTCCGGAGACCCTCGTTCATAAGTATTTGTATTCTTCCGATCTTTCTTTCGAGAAATCTTTCGTGAAGAATTTGCTAAAACGATAATCTTAGCTGTTGATTTTGAGATAACTGTTTTCGACCCCAATAGTTATCCCCCCAGCCTGCAAGACTCGGAGACGATTTTGCGGGCGAGTGAAGTGCTTTTAATCGGAATTTTCGGTTAAGAGTCCGTTTTCTCGTAGATTGTCTTTTGAGATTATTTTATTTCGGAAATCCACGTCACCCTCATATCCTTATAAGTAGCAACTCATCAATTACCATTCTTCACACATCTTATTCCTTCAAACTTTTCTCTCTTCATTCTCTTAAGCAAGAATGTCTTCCTCCCAAAACGAAAAGAAGAACTCCCACGTCGAGATGGGTTAGGCCAGCCCGGTTTTACCGATTCCGGCCATTCATGAAGCCACTCCGACTTTCGTTGCTGGATTCCTTTCTTTCAAAGAGAGGCTATCCAGGCGTAATGCCGAAAAGGAAACGAGTCGGACCTCGGCTGAAATGTCGGTTATCCCTTCCTCGTCTGCGCTGTCGATCTCAACCAAAGAAAACAAGTCTCTGAGCGATGCTGCGCCCCTCGTAGGAACGGATACAGTACCTGTGCAAGTGCCAGAGGTCTTGGCCCAACCTTCGGGCTCTTTCACTACCCCGGTCCCGATTCCTGAGAAAGGACAAGTAATGGAGTCGATGCCTCCGCCTTTGGACAGGAAAGAGATCGTCTTAGGGCTTCCTGCGCCAAGTGCCCGCTCCGCTGCCCAAAGGTCGCAAAAGGAATGGCGCCGCAACCGAGACCGCCAAGAAGAGGAGATGTTCCAAAGGTGCGGAAGGAGAGCCTTCGGGGCCTTTGCCGCAATATCGTGCCAAGGTTCATTTTTGAAAAACAAATTTTCTTGTAGGATACTTTGTTCTTCAATTATTCTGACTCTTATTTCGTTCGCAGTTCATAACGTTGATCAACGGGATGATCAGCGACTGTGATTCGGAGGTGGAGCGTTTGACAGAGGGACTAGCAGATTTGCGGGAGGCGTTGAAACGAATTGAGGCCACGCTGAAATCCTGAGGACGCTCACGCTGCTGAGACTTCGCAGCTGGAGTTTCAGGTCAGCGGTCTCGAGCGGGATCTCGGAAAGTCGGCGAGTGCACTGTTTAGGATGAGAAAAAAGCCAAGGCTTCCGAAGTCTGTCATCTTCAGCGCCAAATCCAGAGTCAAGAGGAACCGAGGACTTGTGAGCCAGCGGGGACCGTTGTCCCGCGGGACGAGTTTCATGCCCGCCTAACGAGGATGGCTGTTCTGTTTGATTCGCTCATGGCAGTCCGTAAGAAGGATCTGGCCCTGGCGGGCATCGAGGGAGGTCTAGGTGAGATCCAGCTACTCAAATCTGGACCAGGCTACTGTCTCATAAGGAGGAACTAATGGCCTCCAAGGTGACTTCGATTCGATCCTCTCTCTCCTGAAATCTGAATGCACCCTCAGACCGAAGGGCAAGGCCGTGCGGCCGAAGAAGGCGAGGGCGATGCAGTCGAGAGAGGTGATGGTGAAGTGGCTGAGGGAGGGGATGTCGTTGCGGTCCCGAGCTCCGATGAGGTTGAGGATGAAGGCGGTGCTCTGAGGAGTGCCTAGGGTAACGATCCTTTCGGGGATTTTCTTTGTTTTGTTTTGGCCTGTTCATGAGGCCGTAATTTGTATGTTCCAAGACTGGCCGTTGGTGGCTTCGAATCCCTGCCCTTGTTAGGGCTTTTTGCTTGGCTCAATCTATAAAACTTTTCGGTTGTTATAAATGGAGAGAACTTTTGTTTTTCGAAGTTAGAGGGCGAGGGTGGGAGTTGTCGTCTCATTCCCCCCCGGATGATCACCGTAACCATCGTTTGTTGAGTATGCGAGTTTACGTGGTTTTCTGCTTTATGCGAAGGCTCGTGAAAACGTACAGATTTAAGTGAAGAGACAAGTTTTGGGATCTCATATCAGGGTGTTAATATTATGCCTTTGAGATGTTAAGATCCAGCAAGGTTGGGTTTAGGGTAAGACCTAGGTTTACTTTCGGACTGAGGATATACGATGACAAGTCGGCTTTCGTTTTGCCTGTTTGCGATTTTAACCTGATTCGTACCGATATAAAGTCCGTGAATTGTTATCGGCTCATACGACTTGTCTTGATACGAATCGAGCTACCTTCAAAGGCCGTTTGGAGATGCTGACCAAAATTTCGGATTTCTTGTATAGCGCGCTATGGTATCCTTGCGGATGTAAGAGAGCATATCCTTTCGAGGGCTGCTGATGTCTGTTTAGGACGTTAGGGTTCATTTGTTGTGATCAGCAACAAAGAAATGATGCCAGTTTAAAGGCATTTTACCGTTAGAGGTGTACTAAGTTTGTTTTGGAAACGAGAACGTCGTTTCTGTAGATGTCGAAAAAATCGTAACTTTAAGAGTGTAGCGACGTCTCGCAGAGCCGAAAGTTGACCTTTTCTTTGGAGCCGCATTTGTTCGCGGGCTTTTTCCGAAGGACGCCTCTTTTACGAGCGTTTGGGGATTTTGTCAGATTTAGGGTGATAACTAATCAATTTTGCTTAGGCGCTTTGAGCGAATCTTAGATTGCCACTTTAGCCGTTTGGCGAATAGCGGGATTGGCGACCATAAGGTCGCGTTTTTCCGCAAAAAAATTCGAAAAAGGTCGACTTTTTTTTTTTGAAAGTCGTGGGAATATACGAGTATACGTTCCCACTCCCCGACCCCCTTTTTTTTAAGATGGGGGGATTGCTGAACTCACTTGGCGAGCTCCCTACGTACCCTTTTTTCGGGGATCAAGCCATCTCGTAGTTCTTAGTTCCCAGGTTGCGATTAGTGGTAGTATTTTTTAAGATGCATCGCGTTCCAGGTTCTTTGGATTTTGATGTCTTGCATGTTCGCGATTTGGTACGATCCTGGTCGGACCACCTTTATGACCTTGTATGGTCCTTCCCAGTTTGCTCCCAGTTTTCCTGTATTACGTTCGACAGTGTTTTGGAAGACTTTGCGCAGAACTAGATCACCTTCCTTGAACCTGCGGTGGCGAACGTTTGAATTGTAGTATTTCGCGGCAGCGTGCTGGTAGTTATGGATTCTTATGAGAGCTTGGTCTCGTCGCTCGTTAATGAGATCGAGTTCGTCCAGGAGCATCGCGTTGTTGAGATCTTCTCGTTCGGGGAGGAATCTTCTCCGCACTCCGGGAAATTATACTTCCGCTGGGATCATGCATTCCGTCCCGTAAATGAGGGCGAAGGGGGTTTCTCCCGTAGCCCGTCTTGGGGTTGTACGATGTGACCAAAGAACTCCTTCGAGCTCATCTGCCGATCGTCCCTTTTTGGCTTCTAAGTCCTTTTTTAACCCGTCAAGGACGGTTTTGTTAATGGTCTCTGCCTGGCCGTTACATTGTGGATATCTAGGAGTTGACTTGTTCAGCCGTATCTTCCACTTCTTGCAGAATGCTTCAAATCGGGTAGAGATGAACTAAGATCCGTTGTCTGTTACGATTTCGTAAGGGACCCCGTGCCTGGTGATAATGTTCTTCCATACGAAGCTCTCGACTTGTACGTCTTTGATACTTGCGTAGGATTCTGCTTCTACCCACTTCGAAAAGAAATCCGTAAGGACCAAAAGGAAGCGTTTCTGTTTTGAATTGTGTAAAGGTCCGACGATATCCATGGACCATCGCATAAAGTGATACGGAGATGAAATGGACGAGAGGACCTCCGCAGATTGATGGATGGTGGGCGCGTGCCTTTGGCATTTTTTGCATTCTCGTGCGAATTTCTCGCAGTCTTTGATCATAGTTGGCCAGTAATAACCGTGGCGTTTTATTTTCACTGCGAGTGACCTTCCACCGGAGTGATTTCCGCACGACCGGAATGGACCTCTTCCATCACTTTTCTCGCTTTCTCTCCCTCGGCGCAGGTCATGAGTGGGCCGGAGAATCTCCATTTGTAGATTTCTCCCTCTACTGTTACATATCGTGCGGCTTGGGTTTTAATTTTGCGTGCCGCCCATTTCTCGGCGGGCAGCGTTCTGTCAGCTACGTAGGCTCGGATCGGCTCTAGCCATGGGCTGTCGTAACCGTATTCCGGCTGATCCATCTTTCCTTCTGGTGGATCTTCGATTTCCTCCGCATCTTCGATTTGTCCCCAAATCAGATTGGCGATCACCGGCGGTCCGATGCTCGGATGTTCAATGAATTCCACGGGGATTCCCCGTTTTAGTCCTTGATCCGAGATTGACGCGAGCGCGGCCAAGGCATCTGCCTGGGTGTTTTCCGAGCGAGGAATTCTAGTGAGGGCGAAGTGGTTGAAGTCTTGGGCCAGGTCCTGGACGAGTTTTAGATATGCGTCCATTCTTTCGTCCCTTGCCTCGTATTCTCCGTTGTATTGATTTGCGACTAACTGAGAATCACAGTAAGCCTTCAGCCTATGGGCTACTCGTAATCCTGCAATGAGTGCTTCATATTCAGCCTCGTTGTTTGATGCATGGAATTCTAACCAAAATGGCTGCTCCAAGATTTCCCCGGTGGGCGACGTGAGCCGAATCCCAATTCCGGATCCTTGTTTGGACGATGATCCATC
>NC_027755.1:7297044-7297791 GCF_000695525.1 Brassica oleracea var. oleracea
CGCAGGTTCTTGGGCGGTACTCGACATCGTACTCGCTCAGTTTGATTGCCCATTTCGCGAGCCGTCCTGACTGACTCGAACTGTGCAGAACCATGCGCAGGGGAAAGGTGTTGAGAATCACTATGGTATGAGATTGGAAATATGGCCTGAGCTTTCTCGCTGATGTTACAACAGCGAATCCTAGTTTTTCCATCAAGGGGTACCGTGTCTCAGCGTCCAGCAAGGTTTTACTTATGTAAAAGATTGGTTTTTGTTCACCGCGTTCTTCTCTGATCAAAACGCCACTTACTGCTGTTGCGGAGACCGTGATGTATAAGAATAGAGGTTCTCCCTCTACTGGTTTTGCAAGAACAGGAGGAGTGGCCAGGTAACGCTTCAGTTGTTGGAAAGCCTTTTCGCACTCTTCCGACCACTCGAACTTTTTGTTTCCTTTCAACGTGTCGTAGAAAGGCAGGCACTTGTCCGTCGAACGTGAGATGAAACGGTTTAAAGCTGCGACCCTTCCGGTTTGCCTTTGGACTTCTCGTTTTATCTTTGGTGAGACCATTTCTATCAGTGTGTTTATCTGTTTGGGGTTGGCCTCAATCCCACGACACGTGACCAGATAACCGAGAAACTCTCCTGATGCTACTGCGAACCTACATTTTGCCGGGTTTAGTTTCATGTTATGTAGGTTCAGCCTTGCGAAGCACTCTTCCAAGTGGGATACGTGGTCGTGTTTGTCAAGGGATTTTACGAGCATGTCAT
>NC_027755.1:7298180-7303953 GCF_000695525.1 Brassica oleracea var. oleracea
CAAGCCATGAGCTCTGTTCTCAATGGTTCGCAGAGGTTGGCTCTGATCTCGACACATCGTTATGGGCGGGATTCGTCGAGACAGACCGAGATTACCGGTTCGCAAGTTGGTTCGCGCTTCCCTTCTAGAGCTTCAACCCTCTGTGACTGCCAGAAGACTTTCGAGTCTTGTTCTGGGGCGCCCTCGTCGAGAGTCAGCTTTCTTTTCTTCTTGTGGGAAGCTTCGATCGCAAAGTTCTTTCTTTTTAACTCAGCGGCGAAACAAACTTGTGACATCCTGTGGTCTCCTTGAATTGTTTCGACTCCATGAGGGGTCGGAAATTTAAGGCATAGGTGGAATGTCGATGGGATCGCTCTCATGGAATTCAGCCATGGAGTTCCAATGATTACATTGTACGATGTTGGGCGATCGACGACCAAGAATTCCGTTATTTTTACGACGCTCCCAGCTTTAACCAAGAGGTTGATTGAGCCGAGGGTCATAGTAGCGTCTCCTGAGAGTCCGAAAATTGGACTGGGACCTTCTGTGATGGCGCACAGGTCGATTTCCATTCTCTCGAGGGTGCTTTTATAGATAATGTTGGCCGAGCATCCGGTGTCGACCAACACTCTTTCTACGTCGATGTCCTGGATGGTCAGTTCGATGACAAGGAGATGGTTGTGAGGTTTGACCTGGTCGGCCGTTGCTCTGTCCTTGAAAGAAACGACTTCGTGAGCTACTGGAGCGGACATCTTGTATCTTTAATCATTTGTGATTTTTGAGTTAGAGAATTCGACCCCCCCCCCTCCTTCTAGCGCCAAATTGTGGGATCCGGAATTCACACCGTTGATTTTAATGAATAAGTATGGAGGAAAACCAAGAAAACCCAATTTTCCCTGATGGTCCGAATTCTCTGCGTAATCACTTTCAGAGCATAAAAAAATAGATAGCAAGATAAAGATAAATAGTCGCTCGGAGGCGTTTTATTAATGAAATAGTATGAATACATGACTTCTCCGAGAGGAGTAGAGATATGCTAACTAGACAAAAGCAGAACAGAAAGGCGGCAAAACGTTCTAAGCCTTGCCTTGCTAGTCTAACCACCTAGGTTCTAAGTTCCCTAAGCTAGCAGGAGTTCTCTAAGTCTAAATTCCTGGATCCCTTTTCTTCTGCTCCAGCTCTCCTTATATAGTTGTTTTAGGTCGGTGGCCCATTTACTCATTTGCCTTTGGGCCCAAGTTTATCGTCGATCTTTGTATTTATCTTCGGAAACTTAACGTTTATCCTACTTCCGCGAGTTAGGATAAAACGTCATAACTCCCATTGGGCTCGGGTCCCTTCTAAATCGTAGATCGGCCTTTAGACACGTTTAGATCCTCTCGGGCCATTTTTAGGCCTTCGGGCTTTTCTACGATTTTAGTCGTAAAACTTCGAGAGTAACTCCGATCGAGACGAAACAAGAGGTATATGATCCAAAAGTCGGATATCACAACTATACGGAGAACACGAGAGTCGAAACGAGTCGGACTGGCCGGGATTGGATTGTCCTCGCCCTAGGGCGAGGTGAACCGGGCGCGGATCGTCCTCGCCCATGGGCGAGGTGACCTTGGTGATGGTCGTCCTCGCCCATGGTCGTGGTGACCGTGGTGATGGTTGTCCTCGCCCATGGGTGAGGTGGCCGTGGTCCTGGTCGTCCTCGCCCATGGGTGAGGTGGCCGTGGTCCGGTCGTCCTCGCCCATGGGCGAGGTGACCGTGGTGCTGGTCGTCCTCGCCCATGGGCGAGGTGATCTTGTGAGAACGGTCCGGCTCTCGGGTCATGACATGTCTCTTTTCGTACCGATCTTTCCGGAGACCCTCGTCCATAAGTATTTGTATTCTTCCGATATTTCTTTCGAGAAGTCTTTCGTGACGAATTTGCTAAAATGATAATCTTAGCCGTTGATTTTGAGATAACCGTTTTCGACCCCAACATACAACCGTTGGACTACCAGGTTCGAATTCTTCAAGTACTCAAAGCAACAATGACGGGTGGTCCCAAAATAATGAAAGGAGGTTGTCTTATTCTGGGTCTTGGTGTCGTTGTAGTTGTAGGAATTTTGATGTACAAGTAATTCCTAAAGCTATGATGAAGTTAAACTTTCTGTTCTTTCTAAGTTTTTCGCATGTTTCGCCTAAGTTATGCGAAGTTGAACGATTATGAAGTTTGATCTATTAAAAATGTTTTTCTAATTTCTACGATGTTGGACAATTGAGAAAGTGAAACTAACACAAATTTTGACACGTTTATACGAACAAGAACTTCAAGTTTTTGTTTTTTCTAAGCTTCTCGTATGTTTCGCCTAAGTTATGCGAAGTTGAACGATTATGAAGTTTGATCTATTAAAAATGTTTTTCTAATTTCTACGATGTTGGACAATTGAGAAAGTGAAACTAACACAAGTTTGTCTAATTTTAACAAAGTTGGAAAATCAAAAAAGTTAAAAGCATAAAGTTTCACCTACATTTAACATAGGAGTTTCGACACATGTTGATATCACTTAAATTACCCTAAGGAGTGATTTTACTCTCTCAAATAAGAGGTTCAATTGTAGTACTTAGGGATCAAATACACAAGGAGGTAGGAAACCTAATAAATCTAATTGGATTTGTTAAGTAAGGTGGTTTTAATGATTTAAATGTAAAGTTACAGTTGTTTGAGCAAGTAACTGCTCGATTGATTGTTTGAGGTTTGGTGCTTAAAAGGAAATAGCTAGACATAGGGTTTTTATTAAGAAAATTTAGAATTATAATCCTATAGATGCCTAACAAGTTGTATGCATGATATTGTAGAGCTCAACACTTATAAACGAACCACTAAGCTCTCGCTTTCTAGGTTCGTCTATTGACCAGTGTCGATCGATGATTCAATATGAATATCGATCGATACACTATTCGAAATGTTGACCGATTATTCTATTTGAATATCGATCGACGCTATTGGTCAAGCGTTAATGTGCGGGTTAAATGTGCTCACTAAGGTCACTCGATCAGCTCTCGCCTTACTCTTAGCAAGAATCTTAGCTCAATTAGAATGGTTTTAGGATGAGATTAAAGCTATCGCTTATATCTAACAATCCTAGGGAAAGTTCAAGTTAGCTAATCTAGAATCAGGTATTAATGACAATCCTAATGATTAATATCACAACTTGACAATCTATAGTTGGGGCTAATCCCTCATAACCTATTCAAACCCTAAAATCTAACAAGGAAACTACTCAGAAATGGCCAAGTAATTCATGACAACAATTAGGTATGAAATTTGTATTAGAATAGTAAATCGATATCAATGGAGTTCCAATCACAAATATAACTTTGTATCTTCTCTCCAATCTATCAAAATCCGAGAAAACCTTTTCTGTGAAAATAGTAAAACAAGAAAGCACTCTTTGCCTCTAACATGTTGGCAAAGCTTATATAATTAGGTTAAAATTCGTCAGAAGTAATCTTGTAAATTGGTGAAGACTTGGGCTTCAAGTCGACTGTGACCAAACTGGCTTTCTGCGTGCTTCCCTGACGATCGATGTCAAGATGTGAACATTGATCGATTATTTCTCATCAATATCGACCGGTGGTCGAGCTCGATGGTCATCTCGGGTGCTTACTCCAAATATCTCCAAAATGCACCAAAATCATCACTTATCTCCAAAGCACTTCTGATCCTATAAATATATTAAATAGACTCTATTATATAATAATTAATAGTTAAAACACTTATAAACCATGGGTAAAAGTGGGTCAAATCCATGGGCTATCAACTTCCCCAAACTTACCCTTTTGCTTGTCCTCAAGCAAAACAACCAGGCAGTCTCTCTGAAAGAGGTTTGAAAACAGCAGGGACTCATATGATTTAAAACTTAGAATCATCATCTCTACAATATTGCAATCCACATCTAAGAAATCCTAATCACAAAAGCACATTATATCATATCCTGGCTTAGCAACCAAATTCACCTAGCCAACAACTTAGCAAATCTTGTCTGACATTCCCCTCTACCAACCTCATTTCTTAGTATAAATAAAAGTGCATGCTTTACCTTCGGAGTATCAATCACAGGATGGAAGGATTTTCAAACAAGTATATGGACCTACAGGTAAACATTAGTTTATATCCTCTCTCTTTACTAATTTTCTCTCTCAGTCAAAGTCTGCTTATATTGCAAGATCATTGACCAAGATTGGACAGGCTTCCATGAATCAAGCCTTAATGGTGGTTGCCACCAAGTCATGTTCTAATGCTTTCCCTATAGAATTCTTATGAAGCAAGCCTTAATGGTTGTAGCCACCAAGTCATGTTCTAATGCTTTCCCTATAGAATTCTTATGAAGCAAGCCTTAATGGTTGTAGCCAGCAAGTTCTGTTCGAATCACTTCCTAATAAATCTCTAGTAAATATGTATTATTATATATATATATATATATATATATATATATATTTTAACTACATGTATAATTTTAATCTATATTTCGAAAATAGAGAGACAGGGTGATAAATCTATCTACACAAGGTTTTACCTTCCAGACTTGTTTGAAGAATCCGATTCCATGTATACCAAGCTCGAAGACAAGCAGTTGTGTGAAGTTTAGTGTTGGAGGTCGGCTTTGGTTCCTTCAAACAATCTCAGCAAGTGTGAATAATTGACAGGTTGATCCACTTTAGTATCTTTAGTACTATCTGCAATAAGTAAGTCTAGAATTGTGCTAAAGAGTGGTTAGATAACAAGAAAAAATCTAATAAGTTCATTATCCCCTTTTTGACTCAATAAAAAAAATTTGAAAACATTTTAATAAGATTTATGAATAAATTACTAATAGTAAACCTCCCCCCAAACTTAAACTACACTGTCCCAAGTGTAAATTCAGTCGGAGTTATGGTGAAAACTAAATCATAAGGACTCAATCTAACAAGTTAGAATGATATACCAGACCAGAATGGATGTCAACCAATGTAATGCTGTTGATATCGGTCGCGGCAGGTGATGTTCTGTCGATCGATGTCGACAGTGTCTCATCGGTCGATATGCACGGCAATCGTCTACTCAGATCTTTTTTTTTTCTAATGACATGCAATAAATAAAAACTAATATTAATACTTGATAAATAAAAACCAAATAAATATTACCTAATAGTGGGTTGCCTCCCACTCAGCGCTTTGTTATAGTCATTTAGCTTGACTTTGGAGGTGATTTGGCTTGTAGTGTTGAAAGCTGGAACTTGTTGGAAAAAAAGTGTCCATCTCTTCTCTGCTCTTGTTGAACCATGTACCAGTGAAGTCTCGCATTGCTTCATCCCCTCTGCGCCATTTTTTCTTCATTGTTGCAGTTGTGCTTTTCATCTTCTGCAATCTATCTTCAAGACTCTCAAGGTTGAACTAATGTCTTCTGAGTGTGGCGTAAGTGTCAGCTGAGATCTCTTCTCCCTAGTTGTGTGTATCAGACATGTCTGATGTCACCTTTGGTACTAGCCTGCCTTGGTTTGTAGCGTCGTCGACCGATGTCTGTCTAAGAATGTCGGTCGATTTGTTGTTGCGTCTGTCGATCGATACGGATGCTTCTGGTCAACGGGCAATGTTATTCTGAATCTCCACTAATTCCCCTTGTATAGCTTCTATCTCGGAAGTCAAAGCACTAATGCTAAGATCCACTGGGAAAAAGATGTCATCACATCTCCTATCAAGCCTCTCTTATGTAGTTTCCAGAGTTCTGTAGATCTCTTCTACAAACTGATCAATCTCTGCTCTGGTGTGAAAATCTGGTTG
>NC_027755.1:7307057-7307432 GCF_000695525.1 Brassica oleracea var. oleracea
GGATAGCGCTTTTTATGAGTTTGCGAATAGTGGGGAGGAAGGTGATGAGTTGTCGTCTCATATCCTTCTTCGATTGTGAAATGTTTCATTCGAGACCTGTTTCGAGAGTTCTTCCGCAAGATGTGAATTCTGCGGGGGTGCTGAAGATGTCGAACATAAACATAGAGACATGGTTTAAGAATCTCTTATCTTTCGATATCATGCCTTTGAGATGTTAGAGACCAGTGCGCTGGGTTTAGGGCAAGACCTAGGTTTACTCTCGGTTTAAGGATTGTGCGGTGACTAACCGGCTATCACTTTTCCTATCGCGATTTCTTCCTGATTCGTGTCGATGTAAAGTCTGCGATAGGTTCTCGGCTTATACGACTTGTTTGA
>NC_027755.1:7307557-7308420 GCF_000695525.1 Brassica oleracea var. oleracea
TCATCGGACTTGGTGGCGTGTGCCGTTGTTTCGAATTTTTTTGCGCAAAATAGGTGCTAGTGTGTGCATATATATGTTTCTTTTGTGACGGAAGTTTCGTTCGTTCGAAAGAAATAAACTTTTGAGGCATCTTTTGCGACGTCTCGCGATGCCAAAGGTTGCTTCTCCTAAACGGTTGACTAATATCCGAAGACCTCGCACTGATTTTACAGGTGAGGAGGTTTTGATAAGTCGAAAACACCAAGAGCGTGGTAAGAAGTTTTTTCGATTTTGGGGAGTATACTAGTATACGTACCCACTCCCCCCTTTTTAATGAGGGGGGACAGCTGATTTTTCTTTCGGCCAACTGCCTACGTACTCCTTGCGGAGATCAAGCCGTCTCGTAGTTCAGTGATTGCGGGTTGGTTCGTTTAGTGATAGTATTTTTTGAGATGCATCGCGTTCCAGGTTCTAGGAATTTTTATGCCCTGCATGTTGGCTATTTCGTAAGAACCTGGTCGGACGACTTTTTCGATTTTATAGGGACCTTCCCAGTTTGCTCCGAGTTTTCCCGCGTTTCGTTCAGCGGTGTTTTGGAAAGCTTTGCGAAGGACCAGATCCCCCTGATTGAACCTATGATTTCGTACGTTGGAATTATAGTATTTTGCAGCGGCGTGCTGGTAGTTTTGAATTCGGATAAGCGCTCGATCCCAGCGCTCGTTAATGAGGTCGAGATCATCCAAGAGCATAGCATCGTTGAGTTCCTCTCGTTCGGGTAATAACCTTCTTCGAACACCGGGAAATTCAACTTCCGCGGGAATCATGCATTCCGTGTCGTATACCAGAGCGAAGGGAGTTTCTCCCGTTGCTCGCCTTGGGGTGGT
>NC_027755.1:7308479-7308690 GCF_000695525.1 Brassica oleracea var. oleracea
CCATGTTTTTCGAGGATGGTCTTACCGCCTTATGTTTTTGCGATAAGACTTTAGTTTCCTCCTCTACTATGATGTAGTCCGTTGCTTTGTGGAGGGCGTCCTGGATCGTTCGTGGTTTGTCGAGACTTATCCACTTTCTGAATTTCGACTTGTACCAGAGCGTGTTTCTCAGCGCGTCGATGGCCACTTTGTCGCCTATCCCACTGACCCT
>NC_027755.1:7308898-7309239 GCF_000695525.1 Brassica oleracea var. oleracea
TTGTTCCTTCCAGGTTTTCAACGAACAGGCGGCAGTAGCCGGTATCCTTTTCGCCGTCCTTCAGTCTAGCTCTTCCCATCGCGATGGGGAAAGCCTGAAGGTGCGCTTTTGGATCGGCCGTACCATCGTACTTCAGTACTTTGATTTTTCCCGGATCGGATGTCCGAAATGCGATTGGTAAAAAGGGTCTTCCGAGCTCCTTCCAACAGTCGATCGATTTCGGGCGCAACACTAATAGCATGATGAATTTAAGACTTTACGACCCTCACTTCTGCCGCAGTCTTGGTGAAGTATTCGCGAAGATCGCGGATATCCGATGTCTCGTCAGTAGATTTTCGAGC
>NC_027755.1:7309397-7309836 GCF_000695525.1 Brassica oleracea var. oleracea
GGCAGAAGACTTTCAGAGTTCCCCTTTTCGATGGGAGATTTCTCGCAAGGATTTTGACCGGAAGGTCGTTCCCGCGTGACTCCTGATCTGTCGAGTGGGGTAGCGAAGTCGAGCCTTTTCCCGCGGATTTTGGTGGTTCTGCGGGGGCGGATTGCTTGGGTCCTTGCTGTTAAGGTTTCAACCTGTTGGGTCAAGGTATTCACGAGCTTATCCTGTTCTTCCGATCTTTTCTCATAGGTGGCGAACATCTTTTTAAACTCCTCCAGCGTCGCGGCGTTGGCTTGTGCGTTGGCCGCGGATACGTCCGCAACTGGAGTGTGGAGATCGGTGCTGCTGCCTCCGTTAAGAGGAGTTTGCACGTTATTCGCATCGTTAGTTGACATGTCTGATTGAGAGTGATGTAGCTTTTGCGGGTTAGATTGATCCGTACCCCCCCTCC
>NC_027755.1:7310725-7311103 GCF_000695525.1 Brassica oleracea var. oleracea
GCTCGGTCGCTACGTAGCGACCGAGCCTGGCCGAGCTCGGTCGCTACGTAGCGACCAAGCTCCTGCTCGAGCTAGGTCGCTACGTAGCGACCGAGCACGCTACGTAGCGACCGAGCACGCTACGTAGCGACCGAGCACGCTACATAGCGACCTAGCTCGCTACGTAGCGACCGAGCTCGCTACGTAGCGACCGAGCCTTGGCTTGAGCTTGGTCGCTACGTAGCGACCGAGCGGGACGAGCGCTCGGTCGCTACGTAGCGACCGAGCGGGATGATCGCTACGTAGCGACCGAGCTTGGCCGAGCTCGGTCGCTACTTAGCGACCGAGCGGAACGATCGTTCGGTCGCTACGTAGCGACCGAGCTTTGGCTCGAGCTCG
>NC_027755.1:7311281-7335382 GCF_000695525.1 Brassica oleracea var. oleracea
ATCGCTCGGTCGCTACGTAGCGACCGAGTGGGACGAGCGCTCGGTCGCTACGTAGCGACCTAGCTTGGGCTCGAGCTCGGTCGCTACATAGTGACCGAGCGGGACGGACGTTCGGTCGCTGCGTTACGACCTGTTTCTTGCTTTCGTCGGACATCTCGATTCTTTCTTCCGTAAAGCTTTTTCGTAAGAAGAATCTATTTCGAAAAGTACACTTCGGAGAAATTCTTATTTTCTTCCTCGGACGTTTTGAATGTTAAATTTGTCGTAACCGTTTTTTACCCCAACAGTCGATCGATGTTGGGTTGTGTATGTCGATCGATTATGATTAGTGTATGTCGATCGATGGTGATCGATGTTTGTCGGTCGCACGCTGAATCTTGGCTATGTCTTGCCTCATCTCCTCCATGCATGTAGTCAACCAACTGATGCTATCATTCAGTGGATTGTAAACACCATCAAGCTTCATCTGGAAATCACTTTCATTTTTTTCTTGGGCCCCACAAAATCCATAGAATATCTCATTGATCTCATCCTTGGTGTAGATCTCTGGTACCGGCTTGGTCTGTGTCAATGAGCTAGCATGTTCTGGAAGACATATGTAGTTGTGCTCATCTTTCAAATCTCTTTCCATTAGCTTTCTGATATCCTCCTTGGACACATTGATGATGTTTCCATTCACATCTCTTGCACATCCTCGGTCATCTCTATAGACTCCATACTCATCTTTCTCTTCCCAGTAGAATTTTCTTGTTCCAAAAAGGTCAAAAGCTCTTCTGCCGAATTCTGGACGTCTGTCGATCGATGGTGGGACGTTAACATTGGTCGACGGTCGAGTAGGATGTCTATACTTCTTCTTGAAGCGATTGTCTATGCCACCAGATGTGTCATAGACTTCTTTTGTAACCTTCTGAGTTGCTGGAACTGTACGTTGTAGCATGAAGAGATTATCTTCTCCATTAGCCATCTGAAGAATGTCTGCAATGTCCTCTTTGGATACTTGCAGTGCATGTCCATCTATTGCTCTTGCGTAGCCATCTAGGTCACTGAAAACACCAAATTTATTTGGTGTTAGATACTGGTTATCAAATTTAGGGTTTTCCCTTAAAGTAGATTTTTGTTTTGGCCGGATGTCGAACGATGACGGAGGCTTTTCGTCGATCGATGGGCGAATAGCTCTGTTGATAGAATGGCTGAAACGTGTTCTTTCCCCAGTAGCTTCTACTTGATGTTGGTCTGTTTCATCACGTCTTTGCATGTTCAGAAGTTCCTCATAAGTGAAACCTTCATGAAGTTCATCTTCTCTGGGCTCATGAATTTCCATTTCTACTGCATAGCTTTCGTGGTGGTAATCATCTGTCCAACTCCCAATCGAGTAGTCTCCTTCTCGCACACGGTCAACTCCAATGTCGATTGATGGGTGGTAGGCAATGTCGGTCGATGATCATTTTCGGTTTGTATGATGAGGTTGAGTGTCGATCGACGTCGAGATTGTTCCGTCGATCGATGGTGGATTCTTCTTCCAGAAGGAATGATGTAGAAGTTTGTCTTCCTCATCAAGAATTGCTCTGTACTCTGCAGCTCGTTCCTCCTCATAATCTTCATCATACTCCTCCGTATGCATGTTGTGTCTGGTGTATGCTGCTATAGTAGGGTTGTAGTAGTCGTTCTCCCAATCTTCTGGACTACTGTCGACCGATTCTTCTCCTGGTATGTCAGTCGAGTTTGGGAGGGCACTGTCGATCGATGTTGCAGTGTGAGTTTCGATCGACGCCGAGTATTATGTCTTGTATTCTGCTCCACAGTGGCATGCTGCAATGATTCCTGGATCAGCTATTATTCTGGAGGACGTATGTGGCTTCTTGACTGGAATAGGATTGTAATGGACATGAGCGTCAGACACAACTAGTTTGTTTGCAGGTTGCATATTGCTCCTACTATTGATAAGAAGGCTCTCCCAAGTAATAGAGAAGAGTTCCAGTTTCGCTTGATATCCAAGACATGGAAATTAACTGGAAATAGGGTATTACAAATCTGCACCTCTAGGTCTCTCACAATCCGTCCTGAGTTTCTCTGAGAACAATCCACGAAAGTGAATAATTCCTTGGAAGGCTCCACCTGCAGACCCAGATGGTCTGCCATAACCCTAGGTAGGATACTGACTGATGCTCCTGTGTCGCACAAGGCATGTGGGAACTCAATACCCTTCACCGTACATGGTATTGCAAATTTCTCAGGATCACTCTTCTTCTTCAATGTAATCTTCTTCCTCATCTTTTCTTCAGCTTAACAGAACATTCTCCTATTGTCTTCTTCAGTTTCCCTTGTTTCTCTGAAGAACATCTACAATCTGTGGGTAAAATAAGCCTCCTCGAATGGCTTTTCTAAAGGAATCCTGAAAACCCTCTTTTGGAAACTTTCCCTTTCCTTTTCATTAGCTCCCCTCTTCAGATGTCTCGCCACTTTTTCCTTTCTTTCCCTCAGGGTGCTTCCCATAGGAACCCTATCAACTTCCATAGGATCTGCCCCATCATTTGAAGGTATCCTGGCGGTCTCTGCTAGGCTTTCTGAAGGTTTGGGTTTGGGCCTGAGTGCATTAAGACGTGCAATATCTATCTTTGGTATCTGCACTCGGTACGTAAGAGGTGCTCGTCGATCAATGGATGATGGAGATTGTCGATCGAGGTCGGTCTCTGTTTGTCGATCGATGGGAGTATCAAAATGTCGATCGATTTTTACGTAAACAGGGCTGGGCGGATGTGGGTGTTTTGCTGCGAACTCGTCGTGAGTCAGAATCCTCACGGCATTGCAAGATGCGGTTGACTCCGTAGGTGTCATCGATCGATGATCCGGAGAGCCTGTCGATCGATTTGGATTGTCATCCATCGATCGATGTTAGAAGTTTGTTGTCGATCGACACCAGTGCAATCCACTGAAGCTCATCGAACTCTCTACTTCGAAATCCCCTTCTTGCAGCTTCTCTTGCTTCACCACTTGCCATAAATCATCCCCAATGATGGCATTCACGTGGTGCTTCATCACATCATCTCCTATCCCTCTTGTTAAGGCTTCCTGTCTCTTAACAGCTTCTCCTGTCTGAACAACCTGCATCTCCAGCTTCTTCACATGAGTGCTCAAAGTCTCAAACTTTGTGTTCAGGTTGGTGTAGACAGAATCAATCTTCCCATTGAAGTCCACTGTCATGCGCTGCTGTCCCTCAAGAACCCTATCAAGCATATCTTCAATCTTGCTCTCTTGAGTAGGCAGTGGTGGCTTCTGGTAGTAGAAATTTCCATAACCTTTGTTGTTGTTGTAGTTGTTGATGTAGGGTTTCTGGTGCTGTGAACTCTGGTTGAAATTACCCCTATTTCCATAGGAGTTTCTGTTTCCACCCTAGTTTCCAGATCCTTGGAATCCAGTTCCACCAATGAAGTTCACCTCTTCTTCTTCCTCTACTCTACCCTCTGTGTCTACAGCCTCTGCATTTTCAACCAAGCAGACCTGCTTCCTGAGAAGCTTGTGAACACTGTCAAGCTTTGCCTTCACTTCATCCATCTAATCATTCCCAACGATGGTAGCAGATCTCTTCCTCTCAAAGTCAGTGTTATTGGTGCTGCTGCTAGATGCTAAGTTCTCAATAACATTCACAGCCTCCTCTCGATTCCTGGTGTTGAAGTTCCCATTGCTGGAAGCATCAAGAGCCATCTGGTACTGCGGCGCGATGCCTCTGTAGAAAGTACTGAGCAGCTGTACTTCATTGAATCCATGGTGTGGGAAATCTCTCTGATAAGACTTGAATCTAATCCAGGAGCTTCTGAATGACTCCTTAGGCTCCTGAGTGAAAGTAGCAATCTTGCCCCTCAAGTCTTCAGCACGCGCTTCATCAAAGAAATTGCATAAGAATGCATTCTTGATGTCGCTCCAGGATGTGAGAGATCTTGGTGGTAACTGCTTAAGCCAATGTGAAGCATCTCCAGCTAGTGAGTACTCGAGGAGCTTGCATAGGAGGTAGTCTTCAGAGACTCCCTCGACTTTAATAGCAGATATAAGAACCTCGAACCTCTCCAGATGGTCCATAGGATGCTCGTGAGATAACCCATAGTAGTGTGTCTGTCCCAAGAGTGTGTAGTACTGCGGCTTCAACTTGAAATTCCTCTGAATAGTTGGAGGACAAATGGCTGATCTGTTAGTATCAAACTGATCCAGACGGTTGTAGTCAGCCAATGTTCTTGGTCGAGCAGCCTAATCTACAGGTAGAGTAGTGCATGTAGCGTTAGTATCAGACTCAGGGATGGATTGCAGCCCCCTGAGCATCTATCCTCTGACCTGCTGCATTACGCAGATGACATTCCTGGTCATGCAGGTCTCCTCTCTCATCACGTACAAGAATCAATGTCGCAACCATGTGTTGGGGTCAAAATCGGTCACGACGGAATCAATGTCTAAAACTCCCCGAAAAATATTTCTCGATTTGTGAATTTCGTATAATTTTTATTGAAAAGATTATACAACGAGTTATTAATATTGTTGGGGTCAAAAGACACGACGAAGTTAACATCCAAATATTCGTAAAAATCAGCATGAACGTTTTTACGAAAAATAATCTTCGTAAAGAAATCTTTACGAAGAACTTTGCGGTGAAATCTTGCACTAATCTCGGTTGATTCATCGAAACTAAAGACCCATAGTCCAAGAAAACATTCATAAAACGTCAAAAAAAGATCCAAACAAGGTCGCCACGTAGCGAACGGTCCGCGAACGAGCTGGTCGCTACGTAGCGACCGACCAAGCCATTCGGTCGGTCGCTACGTAGCGATCGACCCGCAAATCAGTCGGTAGCTACGTAGTGACCGATAAAGCCACTCGGTCGGTCGCTACATAGCGACCAACCCGCGAACAAGTCGGTCGCTACGTAGCGATCGACCCGCGAATGAGTCGGTAGCTACGTAGTGACCGACCAAGCCACTCGGTCGGTCGTTACGTAGCGACCAACCCGCGAACAAGTCGGTCGCTACGTAGCGACCGACCAAGCCATTCGGTCGGTCGCTACGTAGCGACCGATCAAGCCACTCGGTCGGTTGCTACGTAGCGACCAACCCGCAAACGAGTTGGTCGCTACGTAGCGACCGACCAAACCTTTCTTCGGTCACTACGTAGCGACCGATCCAGAGCGGACAAGGTCGCAACGTAACGACTGAACTGTCACGGACATCGATTAACGGGTACGACCCAAATCCGTGCATTCTCGTCTGTTCCTCAATGCTAGCTCCCATGTACCGCAGCCATATCATTTCTCACATCATTCCGATCAAAGTTACTGTTGAAACTTTACGATAAAAAACCGCGAGAACTTGTTTTTGTCGAAAAGAAAATCGTAACAAACGTTTCATGTCGAAAGACGGCCCAACGAGGTCTAAAACGCGACTACAAGCCCACTTACGATTCTTTAAGAATGAGCTCGTAGATACCATGGCGGTTTATGTTTTTATTTTATAAAAAAAAAATATAAAGATAAGTTTCCGTAGAAAAAGTGTTAAGTTTCCGCGGGTAAACATGAAGATCGGAATAAATGGAATTTCTCCATTTTTCACTTAAGACGGCTTAAGGGCAGGAAGGGAAAAGCTAAAACCGACATTGGAGGAGTATATAAGGAGTCCTAGGTGAGAGACACAAGGGGGGGGGGAGAGAGAACTCTCGGCACTTAGAAACTTTGAGGCATTATTCTCGACATGCTTTGTTTCTATGACTGGCACCCGATTACCAGACGAACGCGCAAAAGCAGTTCGATCTCTTTGCTCACTCTTGAACTACGTTCGGCTTGATCCTCGAAAGGGGTACGTAGGCAGCCTTTCATAAGGTTCAGTCCAAAATCAATCAAAACCATTTTCATATCTTTGCCGTCTTCTGTTATCGAGCTGCGACTCAACTAGGTTTAAGGTTTAAGGTTGCTAGAACTAGGTAATTCCCTGAGAGCTCTTGCGGCCGACGCTTTTATAATCTCTTGTAATGATCGCAACGCTCTTACGCGGATTCGTAATAATATCTACCTATTCTATAAATTCATTTTGTTATCTTTTCATATTCTCCACATTTGTTTGGTCACTTGTCGTTGGCTCTCGCAGAGAATCCGGGACCTCAAGGAAAGTTATGGTTTACTGACTTTTCTCCAATTACGAAAATCGACGGTGTGAATTTCGGTTCCCACAGTTTGGCGCTAGAAGGAGGGGGGTACGGATTACTCTAACTCATAGCCGGAAAACACTTGATCAAAACGATGTCTGGAAATACAAAAGACAAAATCGCAGTTCGCAACAATGCTGGTAAAACAACTCAAGAAGTGACTGCTCCTATGGCCCACACTTACGCAAACCCCGTAGTGCTCGAACAAATCAAAAACGCAGCCGCGACTTTTTGCCACAGGAAGTGCTACGAAACGAGCTCGCGATTTCTCTGTCTAATTATAAAGGGAAACGATAAATTTTATCAAACCCCGTAAGTTTTGCTCATTACCGAGCTAAAGAAGTCTCAATGCGTAAGGGTTTTACCAAAACGCGTTTTCCAAAAACTTTTCGGAAAAGTAAAACTTGTTCTCCCCAAAATCGCAGGAAAACCCTAGGTTAATCGCATAAAAAGGAAGCACAACAAATCTGGTACATAACTCACCGCTGCACTTCTTCCGAATATCTCTCGAAAAAACCTTAGATTAATCGTAGAAAAAGGAAGCGCAGCAAATCGGTTACGAAACCCCCGCGGCTGTACTGCTTCCAAATATCTTTTAGAGAAACGAAGTTGATTTCTATAGAATCACTCGAAACCTAAAACGGCTGACGAAGACTAAATGAAGAAAAACGGGAGATCGTATCCCCACCGCTAAAATGTTTTCTGAAGCCTAAGATTTCGTAAGAATTCAAATATCACTTTAATAGTAACGAACTCCGCGAGTTGTCGATGTTTGTCACCTAAATCTTACTTCGGAAAAAACTACTCGAAACTCCCACGGATCAATCCCACGGATAAGAGAAAAACTTCTGACTAAGTTTTGTTGCAACAATTAACCTCGTCACGGCTCTCGTACAGCCAAAAATTGAAAATTTCTTTACGGAACAAATCTCGTAAAAATTAAGCCGACAACATTTTACGAAACAACTTTCGTAAAATTAAAATCGATAACATTTTGCGGAATAACTGTCGTAAAATTAAACTCGATATTATTTTCTCGGAAAAAATTTCGTAAAACTAAAATGGGCAACATATGACAACCTTCAAAAATCTAACAAAGATCGTAGAAAAAGAGTCTCGGATAAGGAAAGAGATGGAGCGAAATTCGAGAATCAAAATTCGCCCAACCGCCTGTCTCCACGATCTCACCATCCTTCCTCTCACGCCTTGATATGTGGCCACTGCCTCATCACCTGGCGAGTCTTCCTGATCATCCTTGGCATCTCTCGATCGTCCTTGGCTATTCCTAAACGCTAAAAAGTTTTCGACGAGATGCTTATTCATTTTCGTAAATCCAATGATACTAAGATTGAAACATGGATCACGGAAACCGCAAGATTGGCAGCAGCAAAAACGAGGCCGGGAAAGCAGAGAAGTCCAGGAAGAATTAATATTCTTGCTATTCGAAGTGGGCAGACAGACACAAAAAGAGGAGGGCAAATGAGCAAGCAAAACGGAGAAGGGGCTAACCCGAATCTTCGAGGGAACTAAGGTATTTCCGACTTCGAGAGAACTAAGGTATTTCTCACATCATTCCGATCAAAGTTACTGTTGAAAATTTACAATAAAAACCGCGAGAACTTGTTTTTATCGAAAAGAAAATCGTAACAAACGTTTCATGTCGAAAGATGGCCCAACGAGGTATAAAACGCGACTACAAGCCCACTTACCATTCTTTAAGAATGAGCTCGTAGATACTATGGTGGTTTATGTTTTTATTTTATAAAAACATATATAAAGATAAGTTTCCGCAGAAAAAAATGTTAAGTTTCCACGGATAAACATGAAGATCGGAAAAAATGGAATATCTCCATTTTTCACTTAGGACGGCTTAAGGGCAGGAAGGGAAAAGCTAAAACCGACCTTGGAGGAGTATATAAGGAGTCCTAGGCGAGAGGCACAGGGGGGGGGAGAACTCTCGGCACTTAGAAACTTTGAGGCATTATTCTCGACATGCTCTGTTTCTATGACTGGCACCCGATACTAGACGAACGCGCACAAGCAGTTCGATCTCTTCGTTCACTCTTGAACTACATTCAGCTTGATCATCGAAAGGGGCACGTAGGCAGCCTTTCATAAGGTTCAGTCCGAAATCAATCAAAACCATTTTCATATCTTTTCCGTCTTCTGTTATCGAGCTGCGACTAACCTAGGTTTAAGGTTTTAGGTTGCTAGAATTAGGTAATTCGCTGACAGCTCTTGCGTCCGAAGCTTTTATAATCTTTTTTGATGATCGCAGCGTTCTTACCCGAATCAAAATAAGATCTACCTTTTCTGTAAATTCGTTATGTTATCTTTTCATATTTTCCGCATTTATTTGGTCACTTGTCGTTGGCTCTCGCAGAGAATCCGGGACCTCAGGGAAAGTTACGCTTTCCTGACTTTCCTCCAATTACGGAAAGCGACGGTGTGAATTTCGGTTCCCACACCATGTCTCGCGGGTCAGTATCGATCGATGTCAGGAGTGAAGTATTGATCGATGTCAGATGGAAGATGTCGATCGATGGAAGGTGAGTGTCTTCGGTCGATGGTGGCGAGCGAGTGTCGGTCGACGGGACTACTGCCTGAGTTGACGGTGGTTGACGAAAATCGAGCGACGAACAAGTGTTGTTGTCGATCGATGAGGAGTGCGCTTCTTTTCAGATTGAACGCTCCAAACTTGCAGGATATGGTGAGAATAGCATTTGAGTTTCCTTGTTGCTTATGGTACTGCTGGGCATGTACCTGAAAATCCAAGAAAGTCTTTTGTGTCAGAAATTGGTATTAAACTTAACAAGAATCAAATCTAATAGGCGATCAAAGCTCCCCGTTAACGGCGCTAAATTTGATATCACTCAACTTACCCTAAGGAGTGATTTTACTCTCTCAAATAAGAGGTTCAATTCTAGTACTTAGGGATCGAATCCACAAGGATGTAGGGAACCTAGTAAATCTAATTGGATTTGTTAAGTAAGGTGGTTTTAATGATTTAAATGTAAAGTTGCAGTTGTTTGAGCAAGTAATTGCTCGATTGATTGGTTGAGGTTTTGGTGCTTAAAAGGAAATAGCTAGACTTAGGGTTTTTATTCAGGAAATTTGGAATTATAATCCTATAGATGCCTAACAAGTTGCCTGCATGATATTGTAGAGCTCAACACTTATAAACGAACCACTAGGCTCTCGCTTTCTAGGTTCGTCTGTTGACTAGTGTCGATCGATGATTCTATATGAATATCGATCGATGCACTATTCGAAACGTCGACCGATTATTCTATTTGAATATTGATCGACGCTATTGGTCAAGCGTTAATGCGTGGGTTTAATGCGCTCACGAAGCTCACTAGATCAGCTCTCGCCTAACTCTTAGCAAGAATCTTAGCTCAATTAGAATGGCTTCAGGAAGAGATTAAAGCTATCGCTTATATCTAACAATCCTAGGGCAAGTTCTAGGTAGCTAATCTAGAATCAGGCATTAATGACAATCGTATTCCTAATGATTAATATCACAACTTAACAATCTATAGTTGGGGCTAATCTCTCATAACCTATTTAAACCCTAAAATCTAACAAGGGAACTACTCAGACATGGCCAAGTAATTCATGACATCAATTAGGTATGAAAATTGCATTAGAATAGTAAATAGATATCAATGGAGTTCCAATCACAAATATAACTTTGGATATTCTCTCTAATCTATCAAAATCCTAGAAAACCTTTGCTGTGAAAATAGTAAAACAAGAAAGCACTCTTTGTCTCTAACATGGTTGCAAAGCTTATATAATTAGATTAAAACTAGTCAGGGGTAATCTTGTAAATTGGTGAAGACTTGGGCTTCAAGTCGGCTGTGACCAAATGGGCTTTCTTCACGCTTCTCTGTCGATCGATGTCAAGATGTGAACATCAATCGATTATTCCTCTTCAATATCCACCAATGGTCGAGCTCGATGGTTATCTCGGGTGCTTACTCCAAATATCTCCAAATATCTCCAAAATGCTCCAAAATCATCACTTATCTCCAAATCACTCATGATCCTATAAATATACTAAATACACTCTATAATATAATAATTAATAGTTAAAACACTTATAAACCATGGGTAAAAGTGGGTCAAATCCATGGTCTATCACACGTTAGCAATTTTACAGCAAACTAAAAGGTTTAAGACAAGTACAAAGATGGAGAACAATGAGAACAACCAGATTTACAAAGGCCCTATAGCCCCATGTCTATGAACATAAGGGTCACTGCGTAGTAGAGACTGTCTGAACTCCTCAACCTCCGGCAAAAGCGGATTGAACCTGAAGTCAGATAATCCACCCTCGGTCTCAAGCCATTGTTCATCAGGACCAAAAAAACATGCATGCATAAATGAGTTTAGTAAATATTTTACTCAACTATCACATTTAAAACTAAACATATAAACTACACTTACTGAAAAAACTCCAGACCCTCCACATCTTAAGGACCACAATCGCCTGTCCACGACCTCTCATGTTTTCAAGACCATCCCGGAAGGCATAAGCATGATCGCCAGTTGCCACACACTTTATCCGACTCTCAATATGATGAACAAAACAAGGTGTGTCAATTATACTAATGTATAAATTATGGAGCATTGATCATATATTACTTTCTACTTACATGTTGTCCCTTATGTAAAACACCATTTTTGGCCTTGCAGGGTCATCGAAATGGGATTCCGTGTTGAAGACCACTCCCATTGTATCTACCAGACAAGTTTTTCTGCTTCTGTTACTTACATCTAAATATCTGAAATATATTTTAATTTTGGTAGTTAGCATTCATACCCACGAGATAGTTTCGGTCTCTGTGGTTCATGTGAGAGATTTCACGGATGTTCTTGAAGTCCATGTAAAGACGATTGTTCAGAGGATCGATGATGTGGACTTGCATATAGCGCGTAGCATTTAGTGTGAACCGGGATTTTGTTGCCTGGAAACCTGGATAGGCACGGTGAACATCTACCCGAAAGATTTCCACCCATTTTCCCTCTTGCTTCTCTAGGCCTCTAAACCTATCTTCGTATCCTCTACAGATGGTCATCTCCATCTTGGTTCCCTGCATAGATAAAGTTCAAGGATCAAGTTTATATTTTTCATTGTTGCATAATATTAGAAACTTGAGAGATGATGATTTAACACTTACATCTTCATCTGCTGGGATATAAGTCCAGTGTGGTCCGCTGCCAGTAACATAGGAATAAAAAGGATAGATCTTGTGTATTTTGACTCTGAAACGCCAAGACGTGATCTCATTGTTATAAGAAACTTCAGAAAGCCTGTTGCAGTGTGTCATATTGTCTGTTGAGATATGATGAATCTTTTCTTTGCGAATTTGCAGTGAAATGTAAATGGGGTTAACGATGGATCTAACTATCCCTCCGCAGTGAAGGAGACGATTTAACTTAATGCGGTGGAGTAACTAAATGCAAATGTAATGATGATTGTACACGGTTTAGTCTTGTGGAGTTTAAATGAAAATTTAATGATGATTGTAGACGACTGTTGTAGTGAGAGAGAAGTCATGTCTTCTGAACTCGTGTCAAAATAGAAGACTTACAATTTGTTATTGGGGTAATACATCATTAAATAACATGAATTAAAGTTACTAAATATTATAATTTTCATTTATTATCTATGATATTGTTTTTTTCTATCATTTATTGCAAAATATAACAATAAAATATCTAAATTTCTTAAACTTTGACATAATTTCATATATTTAGACAATTTAAATCAGTTATTTCACTTACTTATACAAAGTTATATTTTTAACAATTAAAGTTATACAAAGTTTCAAATCCAATGTATGTGACTGTTGCCATGAGAAGTCGTGTAGAAAAAGTCGTGTCTTCTGGAGCCGTCTATCAAATCACTCTTAAATAAGAGTTACAACTTGTAGTTGGGGTAATAAATCATTAAATAGCAGAAATTAAAATTACTAAATATTAGCATTTTCATTTATTATCTCCGATAATGCTTCTTGCTATCATTTCTTGCAAAATATAACCATATAATATCTACATTTCATAAAATTTTACATAGTTTATTACATTTAGACTATCTAAATCGTTAAAAAATTTCTTAGTTTCATGATTTCAGACAACTCTAAATTAGTTATTTCACTTATTTATACAAAGTTATATATTTATATCCATTAAAGTTATACAAAGTTTCAAATCCAAAAGTATCAAATCCAAGGCATGCGACTGTTGCAGTGACAAGTCGTGTCTTCTGAACTCGTGTTTTCTCGAGACGTCTACTTGTAGATGGGTCAGAGGATCATTATGACCTTCTCCAAATAAATTTAACGGGACTACTCTCCCTTTACTTCATAAAACGAATATCTCTCCATTTACTTGATTAAACGAATATCTCTCCATGTCGAACTTCAACTTGGCTTCTCTCCCTCCTTCCATGCTTCACAAGATTCTATCCAAGGAAGAAACAACCAGTATTCGGGACTTTGGTTGTGCAAGAGTTGCTTTCCCCGGGTTTAACGCAGTTGGCAGAGAAGATTACTTTTACAAATCTGCGGATCTCATTTTCTTGAATGACTGGTTAGATCAGGTCAATGTTGTTAGAACATTCAGGCTTAAGTGCTACCAACTGGGTAATCCAGAGGCCATCTACTTGCGAGGTATGTATGAATACTTCATCCTCCATTTACTTGATGAAGGAAGGGAAAAAATTCATCTTGCTGGTGAGAGAGGATGCTTGTTGGCTAAATATGTAGATGGTATGGTGAACTTAGCATTTAGCGTTGATCATAGAGGATTGGTTCACAACTATCCTGATTTTACTCGTGAATATGTTGATCGGATGTATCACATGATCACTAGTTGGGCGCTCTCTTGCCATTGGGGTTACGATAAACCTGAGATGTTTATGTCTCTATTGGAAAGAATATATCCCAACGTCTGCTATGATTGCTGGTGCTCCGCAATAATAGAACCAGTGTTTGTAGTCTCCATAGATGGATCAAGAACACGCTGGAAATGCGATCGTTGGTTATGCAAAGTGAAGCTTGGGATTTGTGCAATGAAATTCATTTGACTGCTCGTGACCGGCCAATTGGAGATTAGTTGTCTGTTTATGAGTTATGACATGCAATTTTTATCTATTTTTGTTAAGTTTATGTAAAATACATTTTCTAATGTAATGTCTATAAATACATTTCCTAATCTAATGTCTCTACTTTTCCTCTATAAAATTATCTTTATTTATTTAACTTCAATAAAAGAACATATTGTCAATGTAAAAGATACAATAGAAGAACATATTGCCAATGTGTTTCAAAAAAATAAATGTCAATGTTAAAGATACAATCAAAATTAGTTGAACTTTTACTAAGTTTTACAGTTACGAAAAGTGCGACTTAGTTGAAGTTTTATTAAGTTACACAGTAACACAAATGTTTACAGTTACACCAACTCTTACGGAAGTTATGGAGAAACATATCCGAATTTTATGGGTCGGGTCTGGAAGGTCCGCACCATGCCATTGGTTGGATTGTAATTATGCAAGTCCCTTTTGGTTTCGTGGTCTTTTACTTATTTTTCGGATTTAATTAATTTTTCGGGCAGGAGTACTGGAGAATTTTTTTTTTCTGGGCAGGAGTACTGGAGCAATTGATTCTCTTCAAACACCAGATTCACCGTGTTTGATTTCACATTTAAGTTCGTTGAAGTCTGTGTTTGTTTTCTTACCGCAGGCTTCGACTCGGACTGTGACGTTGATCCTGACCTGAGCTTTAGGGAGATTATGAAAGATGTTGAGATCTTCGGTAGCACCATCGTCCGCTAATTCAAAAGTAAGACTCTATTCAAATCAGGAAAAATCAGCCCTTTTTGTACCTAAAAAAAAATTAAAATATTTTCAGATTTTTTTTCTTAACTGAAAAAAAAATCTATAAATGTTTGGGCCCTAAGCCTTTGATTACCCTGCTTGTGCCATGGGCCGGGCCTGGGTAGCACACTCCTTTCGGTCCTTACTCTCGTGCTACACACAAGTCGTAGAGCTTTGGGATGGTAAGACTTTATCTGCACAGTAAGTGTTTTGTTCATGATTTATTTTTGTGAAAGTTACATCTTGACGTCTGTTCTGTGCTTCAAGTAGTTAATCATTTTTGTTGTTATTGCAGCACCAACAGAAACAGAGGCTATCCTGCCTTGATTGATTTTTTAATAGGTAAATCCTCATTGACCTTGTTAAGTTTCCTTTTCTTTTTTTTTTTTTTGTCAACGTTACGTTTCCTTTTAATTCTCCTAAAGATTTTAGGGAAAATTGCCAAAACGGAACAAAAATTTAGCATGATTGTCTCTTTGGTATAAAGCCAATTTTGTCCATTTTGTTTCCCTTTTACCTTTTTCCTTTCTGAAATTTAATGAAATAAATAGTTTAATGAATAAAAAAAATTACTAAAAATATAAACAATTAATAAAACACTGATATACACAAACACATATATTTTTTTGGTTGAAAAACTTGATAAATAAAATTATTAAATTTTGTTCTACTAAAAGTAGAACTCGTCTTCTACGGAAAATGGGTTAGTAGAAAACAAATTCCTGAATAAACAAGTCCGTCTACCTTTTTTAGAACGAAAAATCTACTTTTAATTAAAATTCTAAATATGAGGAATGCGAATTCTACTAATTGTAAAGATATCTACTTTTCTCTCAAATGCAGTTTCTACTTTTATGAAGTATTCTAAAATTTCGAGAATGCGAAATCTAAGTACAACACGTACATCTACATGAGGTAGAAATTGCATTCAAGATTTTTGTAGAAGGTGCCTTCTACGGATAAGAAAACATGTTTTTTTGAAAATTAATGAAGTTTATGTTAAGAAAATATTTTAAAAATATTCTAACTTCCTAAAACGTGTTTTGATCGATTTACTTTGCCAAAATATAAAAAAACAATTTTTCCTTTTCTTCTTCATCAATATATGATTTCTCCATAATTTGTCTTGTGATTTTCACAAACTCTTGTTCTATGATGCATATCTATACAACATGTGGTGTTTGAGAATTTGGTTCAACCACTGGATGAGTTTTTTCGGCTGATGATAATGGGGTAGGCTAGTGTTATTGGAATCAATTTCTACATTAGAAGATTTTAAAAGACTGGTTGTGGAGGATTTTGATATGGAAGAAAATTAGGGTTAGTAGGGATATTTGGTTCCGTACTTCAGTATCTTTTGTTCCTTTTTTAAAATTATTTTTTACATATCTTTTGTTTTTCTAAAACATTTTATTTTTATCTTTTTCATTAAACTTTTAAAAATAGTTTTAATATATGTTTAATTTGATTAATGAAAGGTTAGTTTTGGCATTATAAAAAATATTATACTATATGGACAACTTAGTGATGGTATTATACTAAGGGGACAACCATCCTAAATTTTTGTTCCGTTTTGGCAATTTTCTCAAGATTTTATCGCTTAGTGAATTTTTGTTCTTCTTAACTGCAGCTCTATGATTTCTAAACGGAACACCCTGACGGACAACATGACCAATTTAAAGCTTTGGAGAAGCTGGGTTTTCAACAAAAATTTCATTAGTTTTAGATCTTTTTTTATTATTAAAATAGTTTTAGATCTTTTTGTATTTTTGTTTTACAATGTTAACATTTTGGTATTAAACAAATTAATTTTTGTTGGATTATGTTCAAAAATTAAAATTGACACTTTTTCATTTTGAGAATTAACTACAATTTTAAATAAAAAATTATATTTAATTTTAAATTAAAGTATTACAATTATAATGTGGTTACAATAAACTTATAGCTATATTTGTCACAAGTTTGCAATAAAATAAGTAGTAGCTACATTGTTTCTAGTGGCTACATGAAAAGCTTTTGCTAGTTTTTTGCTAAATGGCTACAAAATGGTTTTTGTTTAGCGTGGGAACTGAGGCCAGAGATTTAATTTGTTGCTATATTTTGCTAAATTGATTGTAGCTACAGAATATATGTGATAGCTATAAAATAATCAGTAGCTATTTAAGTAAATTCTTGTAGTGTTTCCACCTATGCCAGACATGTCTACGCGACCTGAGGGAGATTTCCAACGCGTCGTAGTTGATGTTCTTACTGCCATCTGGGCTACAGTATCGAGATGCCGCTGTTCGAGCATGGCGAGTGTCAGAGCCAGCTCACCATCAGCCGCAGCACCATCACGCCAGCGTAGGGACGACTCCGAGAAGACCACCGACGAGATTACTGATGAGGATTAGTCTTCATATTTCTATTCCTATATACTTATGTTTTATTTTGCTCTCATACTATTACGATCTCTTTTCGGATTTATTCTATTATGTTATGATTTGAGTCTATCTATTGCTGATCTTGCATGTGTTTGGATTGTCTAACAGAGCTTACCTCGCTGACTAATACTCATATTGTGATGAGTTAAGCCCTTCAACACGTTGCAGCAAGCATTGAAATTTTATGTCTCCGCGTCATCGATTGACAAAGAGGTGCTTATGTCGATCGACGCTCGAGATAGAAGGGTGCAAAAATCTTTTCTCTTATCTAACATCTAACAAAGAATTTATGATTTATTCTCTAACCAATCTTAGACTGAATATCATTGAGGACAGTGAAATTTAAGTCTGTGGGAGGTATGTATTGATACTAGTTTGTTATTTGATTCTTATTAAAATGTTTTCTAAAAAAGAGTTTTATCGAGTCAAGAGTGGGATAATGAACTTCTCTAAATTTTTACTTGTTATCTAACCACTCTATAGTGTCACTCTTACACTTACTGATTGCAGAAAATACTATAGATGCTAAAGTGGATCAACCTGTCAACTATGACAACACTTCCTGAGAATGTTTGAAGGAACCAAAGCTGACCTCCAACCTAACCTGACTCAACTGCTTGTTTTGGGGCTTGGTATACATGAGATCGGATACTTCAAACAAGTCTGAAAGGTAAAGCCTTGTGTAGATTTATCACCCTCTCCCTCTCTATTTCAAAATTTAGATTAAATATATATATAATTTTAGATGATAATTTAGGAAAATAATTAGAACATGACTTGGTGGCTACAACCATTAAGGCTTGATTCATAAGAATTATATCCGTAAAGGATTAGAACATGACTTGGTGGCTACAACCATTAAGGCTTGATTCATAAGAATTATATCCGTAAAGGATTAGAACATGACTTGGTGGCTACAACCATTAATGCTTGATTCATAAAAAAATCCTAGGATATATGTCAAAAAGAAGTGAACAGGATTTGGTGGGTAAAACCATTAAAGCTTGATTCATGGAAGCATGTCCAATCTTGGTCAATGATCCTGTAATAAAAGCAAACTTTGAATGGGAGAGAAATAAATGAAGAGAGAGGATAGGAACTTCTTTTTACTTGCAGATCCGGATACTTGTTTGAGCATCCTTGCATCATGTGATCGATACTCCCAAGGTAAATCCTACACTTTTATTTATGCAAGAAATGAACTTAGTAAGGGAGAGCGTCAGACAGGATTTTTTGAGTTGTTGGCTAGATGAATTTGGTTGCTATACTAGGATATTGTATAATGTGCTTCTAAAGTTAGGATTTCATTGAGGAGGTTAGAAACATTATAGAAGTGATGATTCTAAGTTTAAAGATTAGGTGAGTCCATGTTGTTTTCAAACCCCTCTCAGAGAAACTGCTCTTGTTTTGCTTGAGGACAAGTAAAAGGGTATATCTGGGGGAGTTGATAGGTCATGGATTTTACCCATTTTCAACCATGATTTATATATAATTTTAGAGTCTTTTATATGCATTTGGACCCTTTTTAGACTAATTACAGGTTTAAGTACTTACTTGAGGAAAATGATGAATTTGGGGTAATTTGGAAACTTTTTGAGAGCTTTGCTGGAAACATAAAAGGAGTCGATTATTGAGTCAGAATATCGACCGGTGATTACCAAGAATAGCCGATCGACGGAAGGTTCTTACCATCGATCGACAGCAAAGCCACCCGCGAGTTGATGACAATTTAGAAGATTATAAGTTTCACAAAGTTCCAATAATTACATCTTAAGTCCCTGGCCGCCTGTTAGGCTATATTATTATGGTTTTGTATCATTTTAGAGGCAGACTTGCCTAGAGACCTTTTAGACCTAGTTTGGAGAGAAGCAACCCTTCTACCATCGGAGAGAGAGCTTAGGATTGGAGAGACAGATCTGAACTTCATAACATAGAAGATCTTGCACTCCATTGCTTTATTTACTCTATTTATTGTTTCTCTTGTTATTCATTTATTTAAGTATTATTCAGACCATCATAACTATGTCTCTTATGAATATGTCTGAGTAGTTTTATTGTTAGATTTAGGTTTCTCATAAGGTAGATTTATGTATTGCTAACATGAATAGTTGTTAGGGTGTTTAAAATATAGTTCTTCATCTAGTTGCTCTTATTGCTAAGTTTAGGATAGATTACCCTTTAACTTAGATCCTAGGATCAATTGAGACAAGCAATAGCTTGGCCCAATACCTGGAACTAAACTAGTATGATCTAACTGACTAGATACACACAGAAGTTTGTCTAGTAAGTTAGAGAACACTAATCAAACCCGCTCGTAAAGCTTTCTAGAAGAAGCATCGATCGACGCGAAAATTGTTGTGTCGAACGATATTTTGAAAGGTGTATCAGTTGATATTGTTTAAGAATCATCGATCGACACTTTCTCGTGATTGATATACAAAAGTTGAAATCTAAGATCTAGGTATAAATAATCCAATTGATTTTACCCAAGTTTGAGTTTGAGAACAATTAATATCTATAAACCCCTAATAACCCAAATAAGTTGCTTACTTATCATACATGAGATAATACCTCAATTTAGCTATTTCTCCAACTGTTAACAACCTCAAATCTAACCAATCGAACAACTATTTTGTTCACCACTTCATTTACTGCTTAAAACTTAATTGTCTAGCTTTATTTCAAAGACTATAAATCTATTGTGTAATCCTAGAGTCTCTGTGGATTTCATCCCTAAGTTCTACATCTGAACCTCTTATTTGAGATAGAAATTCACTCCTTAGGGTAATTTGAGTGATATCATGCTCAGCACAAACAGCCCCAAGGTTAGGCCACTGGTCGTCCGCTGGTCCCTCCAGATCGCTCAAGTCGACCAAATCCTGCACCGCATAGTAAAGTAATGTGAGCTCCTGCACTCGAACCTTGTTTGGTTCCATCTTGCACAACAGCGTGTTGGCAAGTACTTTGACAAAATAGAGCACGGTGGGGTGGCATAAGTCGGTCTGAGTGGTTGTGCCTGAATCGAAATGACCAGAAGCCAAATGTCCCCAGAAGTCTGACTGCCCAGGAAAGGCGGGGACAACACAGCGTGAGTACTCAGGGTTCTCAAACCCGTAGATATCGCATAGTGTAGTGAAAGGGGGCTGTATCTGATGCCTCGAATGAAGAAAGTCAGAGCTCCTTCGTTGGCTCTCTTCACTTTCTCGTATGTGTAGAAAACCTGCACTGTGGCCATGCTCGGGGTACAAGTCATAAGAGCGGATAGTCATGCTTCCCAAGTCCAACTCTCTGATCATCTCCTCCAGGTCCTCCTCGAGCCTCAGTCGCCGTATAGTTTCCCAGTCAATAAAATGTGTGGGCTCTATGATGACCTTCAGCCTCTCATTGTAAAATAGGCTGTCATAGTCATCCCAGTCGTCTTTGATTGCGCGGTGGGTACAGTCTCTGTGTCTAACAGCAGTGTGAGGATCAGCGTAATATTCCCATGTCTCAATGGGTTACCCTTCCCTTTCCCTTGGCCAAGGGTCGCGATCGAGTACCGGTGGTGACGTTGGTGGTGCATTAGAGATGCTGGGACGGTCATATCGTCTCTTTGTTCTCCTTTCATTCATCTGGAATCAAGGGTCATGATATCACTCAAATTACCCTAAGGAATGATTTTATTCTCTCAAATAAGTAGTCGAGTTGTAGAACTTAGGGATCGAATCCCCAAGGAGCTGGGGCACACAATATTATAAAGCGGTAGACTTAGGGTTTCTATTTAGGTAATCAGGATTATAGTAGTATATAAGCTAGGTTGAATATTGGATATTCTAGAACTCAAACAAAGTAATAACTTATCAACTTCCGTTTGTTTAGAATATCTATTGTCTGGAACGAAGAACTCAACTGTTGTTTGTTAATCTTGAGAAAGTGTCGATCGATACTATCAATGGATAGTCGATCGATACACCTTTCAGAACGTTGATCGATACACCTATAGGGTTGTCGATCGATGTTCCTTCCAGCAAGCTTTAGCGAGCGGGTTTTAACTAAGTTCACTAGGTTTCCTAGATCAACTTCCGTTTGTTTCTAGCAATCGTAGCACAATATGAATTATTTCAGGTAAAAGACCAGGCTTCCGCTTGAACCTAATTATCCTAATATCAGGGTTCTAGTTAGCTACTCTAGAACACAAGCAATAAGAGAAATTCAATCGATGGATATCACAAACAACTCAGCAATTCTATATTTGGAGCTAATCCTTCATAATCCTATCTGAACCCTAAATCTAACAAGGTGAAGTATTCAGACATAACAAAGCAATTCATGACAATAAACATAAAAAAAATGCATAAATAAATTAAGGTTAGAAATATTGGAGTTCTCATACAATTGTCTGAAAGAGTCTTGGATCTTCTCTCCAGATCTAGTAAAAACCTAGGGATAATTAATATAGGAAGCCATTTCTCATATTTAGAGAAAGACACCAAGTTTTCTTTTCCTGCCTAAGACGAGGTCCGGCTTCCTGGCCAGTTTTTCCTCTTACCTCCGGATAAAATGAAAAAATTCTCCAAAGAGAGATCTTTCCATATTTTAGGATATAGAAGGATCTAACCAAATTCTAGACTACAAAGACATATAAAAGGGCCGGGTTTCCAAACCTTAGAACAATGGATTGACTATTTACAACTTCGTGTATATAGTTAGGTGGCTAGAACAAGGGTTAGTAGACCTAAATGTTGTAGTTTCCGCTGTAAAAATCTTGATCTTGTACTATTGTTTTCATTGTTTATTTCATGTTTATGTAGTATCACGAAAAACTCTATTTAAACTTATCGTAACACCTAAAATAAAATTAAAAAATAATTCATATTATATTATTTAACTATATATTAGGTCAAGTTATATTTTTTTTTTATCAAACATGCAAAATAAATAGACTTTAGACGAGTTAAAAAATTAATTATCCACATTTCAATTATATAAAAAAACAAAAAACACAAAAACTTTGAGTAATATAAGATGAATTAACAATATAACTAAATTTATTTATAATATATTTAATATTTTTTTATATATTGTATTAATTAAAACTACATATTTCATTTTTATTTATACCAAAATCTGTTGAGGAAGAATAGTTTAAAAAAAATCTTATGAAATTGTTATTATTATTTTTGTTGTCAGCATCTTATGAAATTATATTTTTGAAAAATAATTCTTTAACTTTGTAATTACCAAAAATTATTATTAAATGTATTTATAAAGATTTAAAATAAAATTATATCTTATTTTAAATAAATTTTATAATTATAATATATTTTACCAAACTAAATATAAAAATTATATTTAATTTATAGAGAAACCTGTTTTATTTTCCTAAATAAGAAGTTGCATTCAATCAAACAAATTGATAAATTAACTAGTAATAGTTTATACGTTTCAACATGTTGAAATTAATAATTAAATAATTCATTTATATAAATTGTAAAATGGTTAAAATATATATGCTTTGATATCTTCGTTTAGTTATTATGTAAAATGACTAACCAAAAGAAAATTTCAAATTTCATTAAAAAATATTTATGTGCTTTGAAAACATTGTCCTAGGCCTGGGCATTCGGGTCTTCGGGTCGGGTTCGGATCGGGTATTGTCGGGTCCGGGTCCTTCGGGTCCTAGCAATTTAGACCCATATAGGTACCTATAACTTTTCGGGTCGGTTCCGGGTCGGGTCTTGTCGGATCCGGGTCGGTTCGGGCCTATAATCTCAAGACCCGTAAAATACCCAAAAGTTTCGGGTATATTTCGGATCCGGGTCGGTTCGGGTATTTAGGACCCGAAATAGACCCGAAGTACCCGAACTGGACCCGAAAACTCTAAAAATACCCGAAAAACCGCAAAAATACCCAAAAATTTATCCAAAATAGAACCCGAAAACCCAAAACATACCCGAATTTTACCCGAATACCCAAATTATATTTTCTAAAAATCTAAAATTTCACCAAAAACCTACAATTATACCCGAAAATCTAAACCCGGAACTTTAAAAAAAATCCAAAATACCAAAAATATACCCAATCACCCAAATATACCTAGTATATACAATTATTTGCGGGTACTTCGGGTATCCGAACGGGTCTCTGGTAGGACCCGGATCCGAACCGAGACCCGCAGGTCCAATAAAAAAAAGATCCAATAGGTACTTAGCATGGACCCGGACCCGGACCCGAACATGTATTTTCGGATCGGTTCCGGTTCGGATCTTCGGGTCCGGGTAAAATGCCTAGGCCAACACTGTCCGATCTTTTTTTTTTCTCTAGTTCAATCAATTAATTTGGAATCATTATATAGAATCAACATTACCCAATATACTTACTATTTGTATCTTCATAAATCTTTATATTTTCAAATTTTGGTTAACAATACCATATACAGTATAGATTATTTTAAAATATGATATCACACTTTGGTACAAAATAAAACATAATAACTGTTTAATTGATATTCAGAATTCGTATAAAAACTGTTTTAATAGATCCAAACATTGAATATACTTGACATTACAATATATAGTAATTTATATTCACAAATTTAAGATATTTATAAATTTAGTGAAAATAGAGAGGAAATGGTTAACATATAAATTATCATATACATATAAAATAATTGAATAATTGAAAAACTAACACGAGTTATGTTGCCGACGTAGATAATTGTAACATCCCGAGTTGTGATATGTGAAAAGGCTTAAGAGAATTGATTTGGCTACCTATGTCACCAAAGTTGACTTACCTTTTCCGGAGCACATCTTGAAAGAACTCTAGAGTTAAGCGTGCTTGAGCTGGAGTAGTGAAAGGATGGGTGACCTATCGGGAAGTGATTCGCGATAGCGTGCGAGTGAGACCAAAGCATGGGAAAAGGTCGGGTGGTGATTGCAGGGTCAGTAAACAATGATTTCGAGCCTTGGAAAATTAATGCACCACCCGTCGGATGGGATGGAGCCCACGGGCCGAGGGGCGTGGGTGGCCCATTAGCTGTGGGCGGTCGGGGCGTTACAAGAAAAAAAAATTGATTTCATTTGGTGTACACAAGGATTCGAACCCGGGTTCCTTGAATTAACGCATCCCCACTCGACCACTCTGCCATGTAGTAAAGTAAACATGGTGTAGTTGTTTAGTGTCTCTAAAAGAACGCGACAACCCAGGTTCGACGCTTGGAGGGTGCGATCATACCAGCACTAATGCACCGGATCACATCAGAACTCCGCAGTTAAGCGTGCTTGAGATCATTGTATTGATTGATCACTAGGTTGTTAGAAATGAATGGAAGTGAATGTGGAAAAATCAATAGATGACGTTAGGAAATGATAAAATGCATTAACTGATTGTAGTGGCTAGTCAGTCCTAGTTCCCGCATAGAGTAGTATAGAGTGTCATGCGGGCAGGCTGGGCTAGAACCACTTCACTGAGTAACTTGTTACTCACCCCTCCATTTCCATTTTTCCCTGTGCGCAGGACTGTAAGTAGAAGTATATGGATGTGGGTGTGACGGTATTTCAAAAAAGGTTATGCGCTCGTCTCTCAGGACCAGTAACGGGACACGTAGGGTTGGCTAAATGAGTAGACATGTG
>NC_027755.1:7336832-7337339 GCF_000695525.1 Brassica oleracea var. oleracea
CCCTGTTAATCGGAATTCGTCCCCGAATTCCAAGCCCTAGACTTCCGAACTTAACATCCGATTTCGAAATGGACTCACACAATCACATATCATCCAAGGAAGGCACATAAGGCGAGAACAACTTTGCTCGGGATCGTTTAAAAAAAAACCAAAGAATGAATTAAGCTTAGAAAGAAATTCTGCAAGTAAAATAATGTATCTAATCAAAACCATATTAGACGTATAGATATAGTGGGTGGTTTTGAAATCGTTTACGGAACTTTTAGGAGAATCAAAACTTTCACAGACTCTTTTCTTTTAATGAGAACAAGTTTTTTTTTTTTTTTTTTTTTGAAAACGTCGGAAATGCCTATCCCTTAGGACAGAACTAAGGGATCTTAACCTGGCTCTGATACCAATTGAAACGACCCGATCCCCCGGCGTCCGACCGGGGTTATCGAAGGGGCGTTAAGGACACGTGTCTACTCATTTAGCCAACCCTACGTGTCCCGTTACTGGTCCCGAGAG
>NC_027755.1:7338178-7350922 GCF_000695525.1 Brassica oleracea var. oleracea
CTATCATCCTAGCTTTCAAACAGGGTCTAATCAACCCTAACTCCAACATAAAGGAGTATACAGTACATGAGAACAAGATGGGTTCAAGACACTCCACCTTAGCCTAGTTCTGGATCTGGATCTGGAACAAGAGACAAAGGGGATGAGATCTGAACAGATCTGGAACAAGTAAACAAGAGAGACGAGATCTGGTCACCACCACAACACCACACAGCCACCACCATCACCACACTCGGACGATCACCCCACCACCACTTGGACGACGACCACCACCGCCACCGGCGGCTCGGCTTGCTCTCGGGGGACTCTCGGCGAGGAGAGAGGAAGAGATCCAACAGAAAGAGAAAGGAGAGGGAGAGAGAGAGAGAGAAAGAGAGGTGTGAGAGAAGAAGAGAGAAAAGGAAAAGAGAAGTTTGACGGCTAGGGTTTCCTAGTCTCTCTAAATCTCTGCAGAGCTTCGTTCAAGTTTCAGAATGAGAGAAAAGAAGAGCTGCATCTCTTTTTATAGGAAATGATGAAGGGAATCCTAGGTTTTTGTCAAATGGGCCGTAGAGAAGCCCATTCTCTTATGAAAATTTTTGGGCCAGGAACTGGGCCGTTACAACAATGCTTGTCATGAATCATAATGAATATCATATATAATTAAAATGTATATACTGATTATACATATTTTAATTTTTGTCAACATTATCATGTCTTATAATGAACAGATGGACCTTTTCACATGTGTCAACTTGTTTCCTTATTGTTTAATATTATAATAAGTATGTCCTATGATTAGAATTATAAAATATATCACATAATACATAATAGTATAATATTGGTTATCATAGGAACTTTTATTTTGTTGGTTATTTTATTCTGATTTCGTCATTAAAACCACCTTAAATTTAAGCGATAGAATGATCTTTTGTCGTAAAAATAAAAAATCTATTGGCTTCCACTTTAGTTTAATCTTGTCACATAATATATTGTATGTGGTTTGCTAAACCGATTTATACAGAACCAGTTTATGCTCTTTATTGGGCTTCTAATGAAAAGTTGACAAACAAAAATCGTACCTTCGCAACATTTAGTTGGCTTGTTAGGGGAAAAATAACGAAATGGGTTTGATAAAATGCAGAGTACGAGGGATGGCAAACGTGATATTTTTTTTTAACGATATTTTTTAACGTGATATTGCATATTTGATATGACGTTCGATTCGACAACCGATAATACTACATGTCTTACGATGACATATGCCATACTGCATCACTTGAGACGTCCTATGGAGATCCACGCCTGCCCAGATTTACTTGCACCATGTTGAAGATCTTTTGTAAGCTTTTCTTCATAGTCTGCATAATTGTTTAATAAATCGTTTTCTCCGAAACTTGAAACTTGGATTTCCTGTAATCTGCAAGAAATTGAATAGTTTGGGATTCGAACCCTAGATCGGGGTGTAGAATCTTTTAAACCTTAATCATTAGGCTACGGTGCTTCCACGGCAAACGTGATATTTATGCTTAGATGGTAGGTTCCACGGCATTAAATTGTGAAAAATTGCCAAAACGGAACAGAAAAACAACTATATTGTCCCTTTACCATAAATTTCTTTTAGGTCCGTTTTGGATTCAGATACCCTTGACCAACTTAAGAAATTCATATCAATTAATTTAAGAGTCGGAAAAATATGGAAAATTATACAAAATGTACATAAACAACAAACAATCATATGAAAAATATTTTGGTTGACTAAATATTAGGGGAATACAATTTTATTTTTTTGGTCTACGAATAGCATAAAACACAATCTAGTGTATGCAAGCATGTAGATTGTAGTTTCGGTTAACTACATAAGTATATGCAGCTTTTAGAACGTAATATCTACTTAAAGGTCATTAGTCTACCATCGCATATTGAATTAACTACCGTTTTCCCTATGATATGAACTACGGTAGATTTGACGAACTACGTTTTACTATTATATCTACTAACACGGAAACATAAAATCTGCATATATATACTCTACAACATTGTGATTGCGTTATCTACCTTAATATTATATTCTACTTTAGCGGGATTTCGAAGTCTACCAGTCTTGTTTTGGTCTACGGACGACAAAATTTGAGTTCTGCCAAATTCGTAATCACAATATACCGTAAATCTCTCCCAATTTGTTAAGAGAATATTTTCTAAATCTTAATTTTTCAAAATTTTCGTGTTTCTTTATCATTTAAAAAAAATCAACAAGTGCATTAAATTCTAATTTCTAAAACACTAAATTTAATTTGTTAAACACTAAACTTTAACCAAGAACATTAAATTCGGGTAGTCTACCGGTAACTAAGAATCTTCATTCACGAGGGATAAAATGTGGTGTGCAATGTCAAATATGCGGTGCTGAAGAAGAATCTATTAATCATGTTTTATTTGAGTGTCCATTAGCACTACAAACGTGGGCTTTATCTAATATTCCCTCATGCCCAGGAGTTTTCCCCACCCCGTCCCTTTTCACAAATATGGACTATCTTTTCTGGCGGTTTCCCAAGGAACCGGATTTGAGTTATTTTCCATGGATATTGTGGTATATTTGGAAGAATAGAAACGCTAAAGTTTTTAAGAATCAGATAAGAACCCCTTTTGATATTCTTCGGATTGCGGAGATAGAAGGTGTTTTGTGGGCTGAAGCCCAGACAGATGAGTCTATAAATCGTGAATATCTACATATTACAGAGAACCATTTTCCACATGGAGTTAACAAGTGTTATATAGATGGAGCATTGAAGGAACATGATCCTTATACAGGGCAGGGATGGGTCTACAGAAAAGATGGATCAACTGATACTATGATGGGTGCAATGTCTATTCGCAGGAGTCTATCACCTTTACATGCTGAATGTGAAGCTTTGATATGAGCGATGGAGTGCATGAAGACCCTACAAATCTCAGAGGTGGTGTTTGCAACAGGCTGTTCTCAATTGGTAAAGATAGTGTCTTCACCGACAGAATGGTCGGCGTTCACTACACACATGGAGGAGTTTCTGCGATGTAAGGAATTATTTCTTAATTTTACTATCCAACATATACCAAGGGCGCAAAATACTCTGGCGGACAAGCTGGCACGAGGTGCTAGAACTTTGTCATCTGCTATGGTTTATGTTGATTCAGTTCTCCCAAGGTGGTTCTCGGACCAGGAACCTTCTTAGTTTCATAGTCTTTTGTTGTAAAAAAAAATTAAAATAAAATAAAATAAATAAGGTAAGTTATTAATAAATGAATTAAAAAATTAGAAACATAAAGGTAAATTACATTTAAACAATGCAATATATATGATATGAACTTGCACAAGTAATCCAAAATAAGGTAAGTTATTATAAACAAATTAACTATTAGAAACATCAAGGTAAAGTACCTTTTAAAGATCATATGGTTTCAGTTCTCCCGAGGTGGCTCTCGGACCAGGAAATAGCCTTTTGTTGTAAAAAAAAAAAACACTAAACTTTAACTTATTAAACATTAAATTCATAATCACTATTTACTTGATTTAGGCTTTAGGGTTTGAACCTATGTGATTAAGGGTTTAAGGTTTAAATCATATATTAGATTTTGATCCGCGCTTAGAAAATGCGGGTTTATTTTCGAAATAAAATAAAACTTTAATATGTAATTCAATATAAAATAGTGTATATGTCTGGAAACATTTGTAGAAGAACCAAAACCAAACCGAATTCATAAATAACCAATTGAATAATATATTTCAGGAACTGGAAAACATAAACCGAACCAAAACTAAATCGCGAACCGAATATATATCCGAATTTTTAAAATATAAATCATATATATAAAATATTAATTATATTTAATTTTTAAATAACCAATTATCCTAAAATATGATTTATGAACCGAACTACATTTGTTACAAAAAAACAAATTACCTAAAAAACTGAACTATCTTGAAACTTGAAGACATTCAATTTCATCTGGTACCATATAATACAACTTTAAACAGGAAAAAATAAATCAATTTTGAGTATAGTAACAAGCCTAACTTGATATTGACATGGCAAATAACTAAGTTTTTAACAAAAATCCCAAAATGAAAATGTGATATCGAACAAGCAGGTGCACTGTGCCCGATATTTATCTCTTATGTTATTAACCTTTGTTTACTCGAATCCTGGCTCTCATGTCTACCTACATAAAACACAATACCATATCCAATTAGTCCACGAGACTAATCTATTTCAAATATCAAGGTTGAATGTAACAATTGTATCTTTAGATATGGCCTAAACCAAGAGCCATATTGCATCCATCACCATTATATCCTCAAGATCATAGTCAAACTCACCATCTCTGAAGAGTATTTTTAGATATACCACATAATCAGTCATCTGATATGGATGCAGATTCATAGCTCTAAAACGTTTTACCGATGTGAAAATGTAATAACCAATTAATAAAGAGACAACTTAACAAAACCACCATATAGTTCTCTCTCATTGTTACATGGAACTGTTTCCAGAGGATCAAAATCCTTCAAGAAAAAAAAAACTAAAAAAATATAGAGCTATGTTTGTTTTATCTCAAGACAAACCTGTTAACCCGTGGGTGTGATGTAACACATGAGTCTTGAGATGAAACAGTTTCCTCGTCCTCTGCTTGAAAAATTATGTGATTGATATTGCTAACCAAGAGAAAAAAAAAATTTAAAGGATGTAAGTAATAGTGAACAGAGAGGACTAACCTGCAGCAGAACCATATTGACTCCAGACGCTTCTGCATTCTTTCTGCCTAATCATGTTTTTGGCTTCCATAACTAGCTGATCTTCCTTCACAAGATAAGATGGATATAATCAGCCAGGTAAGAATAAGTAACGCTGGCGAAGGGGAAGTGAAGCATCGTAGAGATAATAGCCGGTGAATTTTCTCAGATTTTCTCGAGAGAGAGAGAGAGAGAGAGAGACACAAAGAAGAAGATGTGATTTAGGGTTCGTCGTTTTGCGGTTTGGGGCTAAATGAATTTGCCTTCCGTTTTTCTTTTGCAATTTATTTTCTTTTTTAACTTAATTTCCGTTTTTTTAAATAAGTAATTTAATTAACAAAAAATAAATTGGGTTTAGAATAGGGGCTTAGAGGATGATTATCGGGGATCCTTGCTCTTGGGTTCTTAATACATATATATTTGTATGTATATATTATATATACGTATATAATTGCGGGCTAAGGAAACCCAAACCGAAAGTTCTTTAATTCATACAAATATATATGTATTAAGAAACCAAGAGCAAAGACCCTTAATTGGTTTTACACAAAACATTATGGCATGGGGACAATATATAGTTCAATTTATGGCATAGGGATAATGCAGTTATTTTTTGTTCTATATTTACAAATTTCTCTTCAATTGTTATGTTTATTATTTATTGGATAATAGACTATCATGTATGTATGTATATTTGATACAAGAATATAAACTTATATTATATCTACTTATCATGCATAGGGCAACTACCCAACACAACATAGTAAGCCTGGGCAAAATAACCGGAACCGAAGAACCGAACCGGACCCGAACCGAAATACCCGAAACCGGAACCGAACTAATACCCTCAAATATCCGAACGGTTCCTATATTTTTATATCCGAAATAACCGAACCAAGAACCGAACGGGTACCCGAATATATAAAAATATTAATTATATATACATATAACATCACTAAATATATATTTTTAATTTAAAATTCTATTAAAAGTATCTGAAAATAGTTGAGGATAACTAAATTATTATAAAGTATCCAACCTACCCGAAAGTATCCTAAACTATCCGAAACTATCCAGATAGTTTTATCCGAAATATCCAAAGTAATCCGAAATATCCAAATTTTTTATCTAAATCATCCTAATTATTTGATATTTTACCCTAAATAACCGATATTTTTATCCAAATTATCCGAACTACCCGAACTATCCGAACCCGAACCGGATCCAAATGAGAACCGAACTTTTTTCCGGATATTTTCCGGTTCCTACATTTACTATCCGAACCGAACCGAACCCGAAACTATCCGAACCGAACCGAACCGAAAATAGGTCAAGTACTAAATGGATCCTCTAGCCCCTATCCGAACTACCCAAAACCCGAAATATCCGAACCGATACCCGAAATGCCCAGGCCTAGTTGGCCACAATGGCCAGAACCACAAGAAACACGTTTTCTGTTCGATTTGTTTTTTAAAATAAAACTGACTGCATTTAAAAAAAAAAATTATTAAAATAATAAATAGATATTAAAAATAAAACCACGCGTCGGGTGGCACAAGGTGTTATGTGGATCTCTAAGGGATCCGAGTTCGAATTTACTGTTAAGCCAGATAAACATGGTGTGTTACCACCGAGTCTTTTCACATTCTCTTTTCGAGGAAAAGTTTACCATTTTAAAAAAAATATAAAAATATATTAAAAAAATATTAAATAATTATAAATATTTGGATTGAATAAATTAAATTTATTTATTTATACAAATTGTAGTTTTATTGAAACAATGCTTTGTATTCATCGATGCATGAGCTTCATATGTAGATCTATGAAATATAAAACTCGAACATGTAAGGTCATTCATCATCTGGTTCAGAGTTGTGAAGGCTAGAATCTTCTTCTTTATAAAGGAGTATCTCTCAATGCCATTAAAATGGAATATTGTTTTCATCTTGAGATGAAATTTCAGTTAAAGTATCCATTTCATTGGAAGATGCCTTTCATCGAACCTCATAATTTGCGACAGCTGAGATTCGCATTGAACAGTACAATGCCCTTCATTAGAATTCGAGTTGTAGGATTGTCATTCATATACCCTTAGCATCTATATCTCTATAATTCTGATTGCTTAAACCCTAGATCTAGCGATTTTCTTATATTGTTTACAACTTTAATCAACCGAACAACTGCTTTATTCACCACTGCTTTACTTTATTTACTGCTTTATAATCTGTTTGCCTAGCATAATCGCGTCTGGTTGATTTTATTTAGAGTAAAGTCACTACTTAAGATAATTTGAGTAATATCTTCTGAGCAAGAAACCACCAAACAAACCAATCAAGAGAGAAACCCCACTAAGAGACAACATTCCTTCGCTGTGAACAATCCAACTAATGACATACCATCTAAATACGCTGGAAGCTAATTATGTTGTTTCCACCAAAGAAAAGCTCATTCCACGGAAGAATGCTAAGTCGCACAAAGAAGTAAGAGCAACAAAGAAGAAGACGCCGAGTCTAATATAAAACATGTCACAATAACACCAAAGACCAACACCAAGACCAAACTACCTCCAATAAAAAAAGCCGTGAAATAACGGAAGAGTCACCGAACTTACCCCCACCGGCTCTTAAGAAAAGATTCGACACGATCCTCTGAGTGGACATGTCGAAACCTATGAAACCGAAAAAGGTTGACAAGCCAGACCTCGGTTACACCTCATATGCTGGCGAGAAATAGACATCTCGTAATCCACAAGAACCTTCAAAGCAGAAGCAAACGCAACGTTGCTACCGGGTTTAAGAATTATGTGAAGAAATAATTGTTTGTCAAAAACTGCTCAACGATATACGACCTCGATCTGTTTAGGGGACAAGGATACTACCCACTCCCCTCTAAACAAATCAACTTCATTTACGGAGGCTCAAAATTTTGTAACTCCGATAACTTGATAAAATCATACCGGAAAAGAGTTGAAAGCATCAGGGAAACACGAAGGCCCAATTACCGAGTGGGATCATTAAATCATTTTCCACAAGTACGAAACTGTTAACCATCATATACCTCACGATGATTACTTGATCATATGCCTAGATGTTGGAGGATGCAAGCTCTCAAGAGTAATGGTTGATACTGGAAAGTCGGCAAACGCCACTCATGCTAAATTGATAACATCCTCGTAAAATAACCAAAGGTCCTGATCAAGCCTACAGACAATCCAAAGCGTGAATGATCGTACCACGAAAAGTCAAAAAAGTATTGTATAAAAGCTGAATTGTACTTATCACCAACATTGTAATTTTAATCAGTAGAGACTAGCAGGAACCTATACATAGATACATTGAGGTCAGACAAACTATTGGATAACTTTTGTAAAAGAACAAACAAGTCTGACCAAACTCTAATAAAAAAAATATGAATCATCTTTGAAAAAATGTAAAGAAGCAAAAGGCCGCGTAAAGGGTCAACACCAAAAATGTGCAGTTATTCATTAAAAACAATAACAATGCCAATGACAATAGAAATGAAATAAAAACAGCATCAACACGACATAGAGTAGTCGTTCTCTCTCACTACTCACGAGCATCAGCATCAGGAGTTTTATTTTGCCTCTAGATATTGACATCACTGAGCTGGTTGCCAATCTCAATCTGATGTCCCACTGGTGATGTTCTAGTTAATCCGATGTTACTTCCGAAATCGTCAACTCCAATAGGCACCACAGATGATAGATCTTTTGGAGAGAAAATCCATCAGATACATGGGGGAGCTCGAGCTATCCAATACAAAATAAAGACACCGCAACAACATTAAGTTCGGCTCCAAGCTCGATCTCTTTGTTCTAGAGGGAGGAAGATCATTCGTAATCAGTAGATTACTCTCCATTATTTCCTTGATAAGATCATTTTTAGCTGCCACCTCTTGGAGTCTGATCTCACAGTTAGTCTTGAGCTTTTTATTTTCCCACTTTTCGGTAAGCGAACTGATAACAGCTGAGTTGTTCACATCAAGAGTCCTCATAGCCCTAAGAGAATCTTTACGTAAGTCCATATTTCTTTTACCAGGAAAATCTTTGATTCTATCAGTCATAAAAGTGACCTACTCAATAGCAGTGTTTTTTTACATTTCTCGCCACGTGGAGCTGAGCCTTCATGAAACTTACCAGATCCCCAAATTCCTGTGCTGCTGTCAGTTGGGAAATATTCGAATGCTCTTTCTCATGTGCTTTCTTCAAAATAAGGCTCAGCTCCCAGACCACCTTCTTCATGTTGTTGAGTTCATCAGTTGTGGGACATTCCTCAAATGCTTCTCCAGTCTCACGACAAATTTGTTATGTTCCTCCATAGCATGGGAATAAAGCTCACTTTAGCAACCAAGTAAAACAAAAATGAATTTTAAAAGCCTTAGTTTACACCTTAGTGCGCACCATTTTGACATAAGCATCACGTTTGGCCATGTTATGCAAAGAGGAGAGAGGACAAACTGCTTGTCGGAAATACCTCACAAGGTGAGTGACACTGTCTTATTCCTCCGTGATTTGGAAATCTTTGGCATAGATTAGCTTCCAATGAAAGGGTCAGTTTCCATTCAGGTCACTCAAAAAAACACGGCCTCGATTCTATGGTTTTGGTTTTAGCTTTTTAGGAGGATGGTCCTAGAGCTCGGTACAAACCAAGCTCAAAGGTTTTGGTCCATAAACATTGGTCGGGGTAAGACTCGGAACAATGGGTGCATGGCTAGTATTATCAACTCGACCATTAATCCTATGGGGATTAATCGTAAGAGGCATCTCTTCCCTTAAAGTCTTGGTCAAAGTCTCTTCCTTTGCGATGTTCTTGTTCTAGCTCCGTTCAGAAACGCGGAGGGTTGGTCGTCTCCAGAATAGCTACATCAACATTTGTACCCATAGCTTTGGCGGTTACCGCACAAATGTCAGAGATCTTCATCGAAGAGAATATCCAAACAAATAGGGGATTGACTAAGATACAATATTATCCAAGGAGTATAAAAATATCTTATATTAATATGTTATTGGGAAACAACGACAAATCACGTTATAGTTATTCTTGAAAGAAGACGGAAATTTTTCGAACAAGAAAGACAGATACCCCAAATGATATTTCATTCTTAAAAGCGACAAGCCATAAAAGGACCAGAGGAAAATTGTTGGACCAGAATTTGACACCCATTTGAACGATCAAGTGATACACTAAAAATGAATCCTTGCTAATGTCAAGTTAACAGTGGTAATTGTAATAATTGAGATTCAATCCAGAGGACCAGTTTACTCTTTACTCATATGAGTTCAATAATAAGCTGAGAAACAAGTGGGGTTTTGAGAATTAATTGTGACGCAAGTAACTAGAATACCTAGATGGTTCAAATTCGATTTAAATGAAGCTGGCTTAGGGTTATTAATCGGGTGTCAATGCAAAACTGAACAACTATTCAAGTGCAATGAGGTGCAGTCTAGAACTCAGATCACTCGGCTAGAACAATCCACTATCGTGGTCTTGCTCCCTTTGCAGATCGGTCTTGAATCCTAAGTTCTAACTTGGAACAAGACGCGATAACAAGCCTTAGAGACAAGATCTGATTAGTTCACTTAATACTCTAATATCTACTCTCGCTGATTAGGGATACAAAGCTCATTCAATATATGTCAATTTATCTCCTAAGCGGTTAGCTAGGTGATTAAATCAGAAATCGAACATTAAGTGATCAATTCAATGTAAGTAGTAAGAACAATATGAATGAAGAACAGTTAAGATCACTTATTTTGTGTTCAGTTCATGCGACTAATACCCTACAACCCTAAGCAAGCTTAGCCTACTACTCAATCATAAAGCAGGATGACACATACATGGTTTCTGAATAATACTGCATATAAAATAAAGTAGAAAGACAAGGGTTCAGGATGATCTTCTCGTGAGGATGAAGCCTTCTCCCTTACAAGCTGCTGAATCCAAAGAAAATAGTTCTAGGTCTCTTGCAAAAACTAGCGTCAGAAAAAGAAATGATAGCATAGTCCTTTTTATATGGAGGCGCTGGTGGTAAAGAGACAAGAGAGAGTGGAATCTAGGGCAAACTTCTGGAATAGGAAGTTTCCTTAATGATCGGGAATAGTCAGACGCTTTTTCTCTTTGGGAACAACCTTCGGGTTGTTCTAGATGGCTGTTCCGCATCGAATCCTTCAAAACGACATCTAACTTCCTGAATCTCTCTTATTTGCTCTTTCACCTACTCCAAACCTGGAATGATATCAATTAAACACGAATTAGGACTGAGAATTAGCTCAAAGCACACATATAATGGTATTAAAAACACCATATATCAATTCTCCCAGACTTAGATCCTTGTGTGTCCTCGAACAAGGCCAAGCCTCAAGAACAGGGAGAAAGGTTTGAAAGAGTGGGAACTCGCTTTTCCTGAATAACCATGCTCTTACCACACATCTCTCAACCATACAAGCTGTAGACTTTAGACCGCACACCCTTACAAGAACACCCACGATCGCTGTTCGAGAATCAGCTCCATACTCTCTGTCTCATACCTGAAAAGGTTGCACTATCGAGACAAAACTCCTTAAACATCAATTAAGAACAGCGTGAGCTTCTCTTTACAGGCACTATTCAGGGTAGACGGGTTGATAAGGAACAGATTGTTTTATGGTGGAGCTGAGAGTGTTTAGGGGCTACCGTATTTGAGTGTATGCAGGATATCACACAAAATAGCAAGAGAGGACGTATCTATTGATGTCCACAACCCTTACTCGTTTCTGCTTCACGGATGTGGTTGTTCTCCACTTCGGGTCAATCATATGACTGTTCTCCAGCTATTGACTTCTTTCTAATTCCTCAAAAATCGGTACCAACTCCTTGCTCAACCCTTCCCAGTGGCGTGTATCTTCCGAAGTTACCTTCCCCATCTCCATCATAAAATAAATAAAAGCATACTGTATATAAATAATTTTTTTTTTTGAAGAACAGTGATGGGGTTTCGAGGGAAAGGTATCGGGGTGAATGTCTTGCAGCCACTGGTGGTCTATCCTTTTGTTTCTCACGGGTCGCCATTGTTCCTCTAGTCAGATCATGCACCCTTGAATGTTCTTCTTATTAGGGCTTGATCTTGTCAACTGTTCTCATTATGCTTGCTCTCTCTTCTCTGAATGTAAGGCATTAACGAGTAAGGGGCTGCGTCAATCCTAACCTCTCCGACCTTTTTGCACATATCTGCACATATGACATTGAAAAACAGAGTGCATTAAAGTGAAAATAAAGGCTTAGGTACAAGGTTGGATCAGCAAGATTGGTAAAGATGAGCTAGCTACTCAGGATCAGCAAGATTGGTAAAAAGAATAAGAAGCCCTGAGCGTGGGTCTCGTTTCCCTGATCTAGTGCCCATAACAAGAAGAATTTCAGTCAGGATTAGGTTCAAGTTAGGTGGAGTTGAGTCTACCCAGTGTAACCTGATCGTATGAGAGCTTCTGGAGAATCAAATGAGATAAGTCAGAGGGTGTTCCATGTCCACGTGTGGGTCTTTCATCACTGCTAAGGTCACTGGATAAGAATGTTAGAGCACGAGGTGGTTAAGAGAATATCTCACAAGGTCTTAATTCCCACAAGAGTTTTAGCTGACTCGATTCTAAACTGACTCAATAAAACATCCAAATGACATAAGAACTGACTCAAAAACAAAAAAATAAAGTTTCAGCACATAGTGCTTCCCCCAGACTTAATTTACACCATCCCTGGTGTGAAATGAATCTGAGGTCAGCCTAAAATCAACACAAGGCATAAAAATAAAACATAAAAATAAAGAGTTCAGATGGATAGAACAATGGATAGAGAATAGTCCTCGCGGACTCAGTCGGACTCGCCGCTCTCTGCTGGATCAAACGAACGTCTGTTGCGCGAGCGATGAACCTCCTCGGTCGAAGTGCATGTTCCCATAGGCGCCTTTCCTGGTCGGTGCGATCGTGGAGTCTGCTCTGCTGGAGG
>NC_027755.1:7351027-7351548 GCF_000695525.1 Brassica oleracea var. oleracea
ATCATCGGTCGCATCAGCCAGCTCTCCGAGGTCATATGACGGTTCAGATTCTGAGGTGATGTCCTCAACATCTTCCATGTCCACGTCAGGTGCTGCAGCACGTGGATCAGTGCAAAGGAGCTCAGGTGGAGGGAGGAAGCGTATGTTGTCAAACACGCTGAACCTGGTGATCTCGGGGTGAGGCAGTTTGGTGAACAGCTGGGTACCGGCCTTATCAAAGAAGATGTAAGTCTCTTCATCACGCATGATGTGGCATGCCATAAGGTACTTGATGTCAAGGTACTGAACCTCTTTGTTGACGCTGTACTTGCCGAGATCAATGTCGAAATACTTGAAGAGCGGTGTGAGCAAGCTACCGCTTCTGTCCTTCTTGTTCGAACCGTGCATAAGACAATGCCGCCTCTCGCAGATCATGGTCATGAAGTTGAAACCAGGGTTCGTTTTGACCTTTTGAATTGGAATACCGGACCCAGAAGCGCGGATTTCATCCTCAATACCAGCGTACAGGGGTTGCAGCTCCC
>NC_027755.1:7351638-7352196 GCF_000695525.1 Brassica oleracea var. oleracea
ACGGGTTCCTGATCTGCGACTGGTAAGCCTTTCCAGGTGTAAAGTTCCTATTCGCAATGCAATCCCAAAAGGCGTTAGAAGGAGAGAACTTTTTCGCCACCGCTACCCCTTTCGGTTCAGTGGCTGTCTCATAGATCTCATTGAGCTTGTCGAGGGACAAGGAGCAGTACTCTCCATCGGCCATGAAAGAGAATGAGCAGTTGGCGTAAGAGGGTGCATTGGAATCCTCGTACGTGATCGTGGCGGTGGCGAGCACTTGGCGAGCAAGGTCTGGGTAGAGCTCATGTGTTGTATAGCACAGAGGAGCTATCCCTATGGCGTGTAGCATCTCGAAAACGTCCTCGTCGATCCCAAGATCAGCCAGAGTCTCCGCGTGGCAGAAACGAGTGGGTAACATGTCAACCCAGATGAGGGCGTTGTAACGTGCTGCTGTTCCCTTATCCCATCCCTCGCAGTTGAAGTCCAAGAGCAGTGGGCTGTCGAGATCAATTGGTTCACCCTCTTGTTCACGGGGCCATGGGTAGGTCGCGGAGGTTTGTTGTTGTGCTTGCGGGGGTG
>NC_027755.1:7352328-7352421 GCF_000695525.1 Brassica oleracea var. oleracea
TAGAAGAAATGGAATAGAACAATTTCCATCCCTCCTTATGCAAACTGTAAATTGCCTTGACACGACAACCAACAAATCGAAACTCAACCCAAT
>NC_027755.1:7352657-7353655 GCF_000695525.1 Brassica oleracea var. oleracea
GCCTTAAATAGGCAAAGCCCTAACTGCCCTTCCCTTTTTTATATATATATATTTTTTTTTTGTTCGGAACACTTACCTGGAACAGGCAATGGATTGTTCTACCAGAAGAACAGTCCTTTGGTTGTTTTGACTGAAGTGTCCGATTTTTTTGTTTTTTTTTTTACCTACAAAATAAATCTAAAAAGAAATAAAATAGACTACAGAAAACAATGTACACATTAATCAGTGGGGTGCCTCCCACCAAGCGCTTGGTTAAAGTCATTAGCTTGACTTGGATCAGCTGATCAGGCTGATGGGGGATCGCTTAGGGGAATTTCTTCGCCTTCTGCGATAGTGGAGTCAGCAAGGTAATGCTTTAAGCACTGCCCGTTAACTACGAACTCGTCTCCTTTTCTGTCCCGTAACACAACAGCTCCGTAGGGTCGAACTTCCTTAACAGTGAAGGGTCCGGACCATCTAGACTTCAGCTTGCCTGGGAACAACCTCAACCTTGAATTGAAAAGCAAGACCTTATCGTTTGGTTCGAAATGTCTGGCAATGATGCGCTTGTCATGGTAGGCCTTGGTCTTCTCCTTGTAAATTTTGGAGCTTTCATAGGCGAAGTGCCTTATCTCTTCCAGCTCATGGATTTGGATCATGCGTTGCTCGGTTGCTGGCTTGATGTCGAAATTCAGTAACTTGACTGCCCATGCAGCTTTGTATTCGAGCTCGACAGGGAGGTGACATGCTTTACCGTAGACCAGGTGATAGGGAGTTGTTCCCAGCGGCGTTTTGTAGGCTGTTCTGTAGGCCCATAATGCATCGTCCAGCTTAAGTGACCAATCCTTTCGTGAAGTGTTAACAGTTTTCTGGAGAATGCTCTTAATCTCCCTATTGGAAACATCAACATGTTCACTCGTTTGCGGATGATAAGCGGTTGCCACCTTGTGCTTCACTCCATTCTTTTTCAAGAGGCCCTGAAATGCCTTGTTGATGAAGTGTGTTCCACCATCGCTAAT
>NC_027755.1:7353836-7355119 GCF_000695525.1 Brassica oleracea var. oleracea
TAATTCTGAGGCATCTCATTCCTCTTGCTGATGTTCCCACGTCGTTGGCATGCATCGCACCTAGCTATGTAGGCTTGAGCATCCCTGAACATAGTTGGCCACCAGAAATCTGCTTGAAGGATTTTGGAAACCGTTTTGAATGTAGCGAAGTGGCCTGCGTAAGATGAACCATGGCAGTGATGTAGGATTCCTGGAATATCTTCCTCTGAAACACACCTTCTGAACAAGCCATCCTTGCCATGTCTGTACAAAAACGGTTCTTCTCAAACATAATGCCTCGCCTCCCTTAAAAATTTCCTCTTGTCGTTTCCAGTGAACTTAAGGGGTTGCTTTTCAGCAGCAAGAAAATTCGCAATCTCAGCAAACCACGGGAGGTGAGAGTACTGCTTTTGGATCACGGCGACTGGATGTTCTGCGACGTGATAACAATCGGATCTCCTTCCCAGAGGTTGTTCCGCCATGCTAGAGCAGTCAGATGTGATTCGCAGAGGTTGTTCCGCAAAACGCAGACCAATCGCATTGACGTGTTCCACTGGGTGTTCTTCATCAAGAGTTGTGTCGTCATCAATCTTCATTCTGGATAGATGGTCTGAAACCCCATTCTCGACTCCTCTCTTATTCTTTATCTCAAGATCGAATTCTTGGAAGAGAAGAATCCACCTTAACAGCCTCGGTTTCTCATCTTTCTTTGTGAGCAGATACTTAAGAGCAGCATGGTCTGTGTGCACAATCACCTTAGATCCCACCAGGTAGGATCTGAACTTCTCGAATGCAAAAACAATAGCCAGGAGTTCTTTCTCTGTCGTGGCGTATCTGCACTGAGCTTCATCCATAGTTTTGCTCGCATAATAGATCACATGAAGTTTCTTATCCTTGCACTGCCCAAGTACTATTCCAACTGCAAAGTCGCTTGCATCAGTCATGATTTCGAAGGGGAGATCCCAGTCTGGCGGTTGCTCAACAGTTGCGCTGACTAGAGCTCCTTTGATGGTGTGGAACGCAGCTAGACACTCATTGTCGAAATCGAACTTGATCTCCTTGCAGAGCAGTCTGGTGAGTGGTCTCGCTATTCTTGACCCAAGAAACTCCTGATAGCTTTCACATTTGTTGGTGGTTTCAAACTCATCATCACCTCGATCTTTGCCTTATCCACCTCAATTCCTTTCTTGGAGATCTTGTGCCCCATAACAATCCCATCTGTGACCATGAAGTGGCACTTCTCCCAGTTGAGCACGAGATGTTTCTCCTCACACCTTTTTAGTACCCTGCACAAGTTTGACAAA
>NC_027755.1:7355403-7356994 GCF_000695525.1 Brassica oleracea var. oleracea
CACCTTTCTTAGGTACTACATGAACATGGCTGGCCCATTTACTATCAGATATGGCATATATTACACCTGCTTCAAGAAGTTTCATAATCTCTTTCTTAACGACATCTTTAAGATTCGGGTTTAACCTCCTCTGATGTTCCACGGAAGTCATTGATTCATCTTCTAGGTGTATTCTATGCATGCATAATTCAGGTGAAATGCTAGGTATGTCAGCTAGCGAATATCCTAATGCCTTACGATATTTCCTAAGCTCACACAAAAGCAATCCAGTTTCCACATTATTTAGCTCAGCATTGACAATGACAGGATATGTGGAATTCGGACCTAAGAAAGCATACCTGAGCCCCTAGGGAAGGGGTTTTAGCTCAACCTTAAGAGCTTTAAGCTCGCTCCAGGGATCCTCTGGTTGGTTCGACAGAACAGGCGAGTTCGGTGTAGGGGTCGCTCTAGATGGAGTGGTTTCGACCCTGTTGCTTGCCTCCTCCAGACTTAGACTCGCTACCATTCTTCCCATACTCCTTGCGGAATCAAGCATCTTGGCATACCCGTCTGCATCAATGTTTACGACACTCTGGTCGGCCTCAACTCTTACTAGTGCAAGCTCAAGTGGGTCTTCTGTAAGAATCTCCTCGATCATTCCTTCGCGAGGTTGTAGCGGGTCAATCCCTTCATCAACCTCAAAGGTCTACCCATCTAACATCGGCTCTTTTAGTAGCTCATCCATCTCGAATTGAATGACTATGTCCCCAAGATTCAGATCAATCTTCCCTTGTCGCACATCAATGATGGCTCCAACAGTACATAGGAATGGTCTTCCCAAGATGAGAGGATCCTTAGACTCTTCTTCCAGCTCCAGAACAACGAAGTCTGCAAGAACAGAGGTGTTTCCGACTTTTACTTGGAGATCCTCTAGTATACCAACTGGGGATTGGACTGATCTATCCACGAACACTAAGGACATCTTAGTTGGTTTGAAATGTGTGTATCCTAGACGTCGTGATACATAGTAAGGCATGAGGTTCACGCTGGATCCAAGATCAACCAAGGAGCATGCAAAAACTGTCTTCCCAATCTGGATAGAGAGGACGAACTTGTCGGGGTCTCCTCGCTTCTTTCTCTGCCTGTTCTGAAGCACTGCGCTGCACTCCTTGGAAACTGTCATGAATTCGCTCTCCTCTGATATTTTTCCTGAGATCAATCCCTTCATAAAGCTGCGCATGGAGGGCATCATCTGGATCGCACCAATCAAGGGGAGTCGGACGGTTAGGTCCTCCAGCATCTTCCTGCACTTCATCTCCTCTCTGTCCATACGAGTGGCCTTTGCTGGAACAGGGTAAGGGACTTTAGGAATGTATTCGCGAGGAGGAACAACCTCTGGGATAGGGCGAACAGCTTCAGCTGGTTGTTCTGGCCCTGGTGAACTTGTTCCAACTGCTGGTTCTGTATTCCTCTCAACTGACGGGGTATCGGCTGGTAGTTGTTCTGACTCTTTATGCTTCCCTTTCTCAGCCGTGGTGAACCTCCTCTTCTCTGGCTCATAAAGTTGTTTTCCGCTCCTCAGTTGAACTGCATTGCACTCCTTAGGATTTTT
>NC_027755.1:7357662-7359693 GCF_000695525.1 Brassica oleracea var. oleracea
CTTCAAACGCCAGGTCACCGGCACTCTTCTCAGGAGTTGCTTCTTCCATTATGAACACTTGGCTTTGGTTTCCCTTAAGCAGTTGGTCCACCTTCGCAGTGAGATCATCTATGCTGTTCACACTCTTCGAGCGGTCATGCTCCTTGTTCTTGTTCTGTGAACTTGATGCCATGTTCTCAATCAACGCAAACGCACCAGGTGTGGTTTGAGTCATGAAGTCTCCATTACTAGAAGAGTCAAGGGTGTTTCGGAACTCATAACTCACTCCATCGTAGAACACCTCCAATATATAATCATCATCAAATCCAATGTGTGGGCACTCTCTCTAGTATTCCTTATATCTTTCCCAAGCATCATGAAAAGGTTCTCATAAAAAGGTTCATCAGACTTCTGCTGAAGTTGGAGATTCTGTTCCGTAGAGCCGCGGTTTTGGACTTTGTGTAGAAGTGGCTCAGGAATGCTGATCAAACCTGGTCCCATGAGGTGAGAGAACCGGTTGGGAGAGATTGCAACCAGCGAGAAGTTTCCCTTCAAGAGAGAATGGGAACAACGTGCATTTGACATAATCTGGCGGCACTCCATTAGAGCGAGAGAAATTGCAGATCCTCTCAAAGGCCTCTATGTGGTCCATTGGAATGTCTGAAGTGAGGCCGCTGAACGTGCTCTTCTGTACCAGACCTATCAGTGCAGGTTTGATCTCATAATCTTGTCAAGTACAGGGTGGAGGGTTGATGGGGGAGCGGTTAGTAGCGAAGTTCCGCGGAAGGTTTCGCTCCCCAATAAAAGCACCATGCTCTTCTCGCGCTGCGTTCACGGCTGCTTGTTCCTGAGCAGGTTGTTGCTGATTTTGGATGGTCTGTTGCATCTGCAACATCTGCTATTGATGAGTCTGCATTTGTTGTTGAATGAGTGCCAATGCAGCAGTGAGGTCATCCATATTGCCGTGATCACCCATGTTGGTGTCGGTTGTTCTTGGCTGTTGACGGTTCTGTCTTTCTAATCTTGCGAGTTCGTCGTTGGTCAATTGATGTAGTGGTCCTTGTGCGCTGCTCCGAGTATGTCTACTGGTCATGCACTTGGATCATCTGTTCCAACAAAGAAATAAAGCAAGTTAGATATCTCAGACTAAATATTAAACCGAAAAATAAAGGTAAAAGCTCAGTCCCCGTCGCAACGGCGCCAAAACTTGATACACTAAAAATGAATTCTTGCTATTGTCAAGTTAACAGCGGTAATTGTAATAATTGAGATTCAATTCAGAGGACCAGTTTACTCTTTACTCTTATGAGTTCAATAATAAGCTGAGAAACAAGTGGGGGTTTTGAGAATTAATTGTGATGCAAGTAACTAGAATACCTAGATGGTTCAAATTCGATTTAAATGAAGCCGGCTTAGGGTTATTAATCGGGTGTCAATGCAAAACTGAACAACTATTCAAGTGCAATGAGGTGCAGTCTAGAACTCAGATCACTCGGCTAGAACAATCCACTATCGTGGTCTTGCTCCCTTTGCAGATCGGTCTTGAATCCTAAGTTCTCACTTGGAACAAGACGCGATAACAGGCCTTAGAGAAAAGATCTGATTAGTTCACTTAATACCCTAATATCTACTCTCGCTGATTAGGGATACAAAGCTCATTCAATATATGTCAATTTATCTCCTAAGCGGTTAACTACGTGATTAAATCAGAAATCGAACATTAAGTGATCAATTCAATATAAGCAGTAAGAACAATATGAATGAAGAACAGTTAAGATCACTTATTTGTGTTCAGTTCATGCAGCTAACACCCTACAACCCTAAGCAAGCTTAGCCTACTACTCAATCATAAAGCAGGATGACACAGACATGGTTTCTGAATAATACTGCATATAAAATAAAGTAGAAAGACAAGGGTTCAGGATGATCTTCTCGTGAGGATGAAGCCTTCTCCCTTACAAGTTGCTTAATCCAAAGAAAATAGTTCTAGGTCTCTTGCAAAAACTAGCGTAGGAAAAAGAAATGATAGCATAGGCCTTTTTATATGGAGGC
>NC_027755.1:7359850-7391206 GCF_000695525.1 Brassica oleracea var. oleracea
TACTTCCTGAATCTCTCTTCTTTGCTCTTTCACCTGCTTCAAACCTGGAATGATATCAATTAAACACGAATTAGGACTGAGAATTAGCTCAAAGCACACATATAATGATATTAAAAACACCATATATCAAAAAGCATGGTGAGATCGAATGTAGGCAAGTTCGATAATACAGTGAAGAGTTCGGACAGACAAGAAAGGTCATCAAAGGCTCGCACAAATAGTTCAAAGTCAACAAGATCAACTATTAGTCGAGGTAATGAGGAGGAAGATGAAGGTAAATATATATGGAAATCATAATAAGGAAGAAGATATAAGGAGGAGAGGAGGCCAGAAGTTAGGACATTAATTCATCAACGTACACACGCATACCCCCTTGATATCGAGTTCTCATCTCAAACACATCGACCTCTTTATTCTTCTCTTTTGTTCATTATTATTTCCTTTCTTACTCTAATAAACTGATTATCTCATCAATAAAATACATTCTTTCAACTTTTATATAATTATGTAGTTGTTGTTCTAGTGAGTTTATGCACTATTATTCTAATCTTTTCCATATAAACTCTCAAATATTTAGTTTGAAATTTTAGGATCCACAAAGATGTTCTAAGATAACTTTTCAAATAGTTTTCATATTAAAATATATTTTTTTGTTTTACAGACAAATGGAAAAGAGATAAAAGCCAACGACCCAATCCAAAAACAATTGGACCGATCCAGCCCAAATACTAATCGGGCAGAGGACAAAGCAGTAGAAACAACACCGAGGAACTCGCCGGAGCAACCCTAAGACCGCCACGTCATCTAAATCACTCGCCACTGTGACCACCAGGAGACGCCAAACCAAAATAGAGGAGCTGCTACCACTGCAGGGAAGCAAACGCTGACCTTACCGAGTCTATACGACCCCCAGAGCCATAGACGACCACCGGGAAAAAAATATGAGAAAGTGAAGGGCTCAAAGAAGTCAACAGATCCGACCGGTTTCACCGGTTCGGAGCAGATGAGTGGATAGGCCGAAACCGCACCCCCAACAACCAGCTCGCCTCCACCGCCACCAGAGAAAACCCTAACTCTAGCTCCGCTGCCGTCCTCAAAGCTAGAAAGACACCAAGGTGGGAAAACCGGTGGTTCGGATCCGAGTCAACCTTCACAGCGACATCACACCGTCTCGTCGGAAAACCTCTACCACCACGCAAGAAGAACCGAAGCAGCTTAACAACGATGCATATCAACAGAGCCAAAAATGGGAAGCTTGGAGGATCACGACCTGGATCTGCCCCCACAAAGCCTAGCCACGAAGCTAAGAACCGCTACAGCCTCCGGAAACCATTGTGCAACCTCTGACCCCTCAAGACTCAATACTCAAACATGAAAAGCATTGAAAATGGATATGTAAATGAAGTTTAGAGAAAAATTAGCAAAAGTAAAATAAAAAGAGGGCTCCTCGCAGGGACCAGAGGTGAAACCGGCGCCGAAGAGGCAAGGATAGTCGGTGTTGATGCCTTCAAGAATTCGAGTAGTTAGTTTGGACCAAAATCTTTCCAAATTAAACCGGAAAACATTTGGATCGGTCCGGTATTCGGTAGTTTGGTTTTAATTTTTTTTCACCGAAACTAACCAAAGGTTTTTAGTTTTGATTATATTTCGGTTAAAAATTAGGTACGACATGGGTAATTTCACGTAATTTTACCGAAACTAATCGATTACCGAACTGAACTAAACTGAAAACCAAAAAAGTTCATAAATCTGTCGAATCGAAAGGAGCTTCTCACCAAAATTTGGGTTTGGCGGGATTGGTTCGGTTCAACATCCCATGCCTAACTTAAATGGTAATATAGTTAATACTAAATGTTTTTTTATCAAAGTTAATACTAAATGTTTTAATAATATAAATAATTAATACTAAATGTTTTGAAATTAGTGAATTTAAATATTGTAAAATTGTCATAAGATGCAAATTTTACTAAACTCTTTAATTTTTATTACTTATAATTTTGATATGATATTTAAATGATATAAAGTTACATAAAAAAAATTCCAAATTAGTTAAACTTCTATCTAATAATCAAATACAAATCTAATAAGTACTACAAATATATAATAAGTAGCGCTTTGTGTGGTTATACACTACAACATTTAGGCAAATATCAACTTTAACATGTGACCCTATTTTGGAGACAAAAATATCATATATAACTAATTTTATAAATACGGCGACAGCGATAACAATGGTGATTTCAGCATTTCGATGACATCTCGTCGGATTTTCGTGGTTCTTCGGTTTGATTGGATGTGTGAGGCTGATGGCAACTTTCTTTGTGGGGTGATATTGGATTTTGGGATCTTCTCACTCTCAAATTTGATGGGGGTGGAGATCTTGCGGGCCGTAGTGATTCTGGAGGATCAATTTTTAGGCGGATCTGGTCAGATTAGATATTATGGTAATGTTTCTCCAAGACTTGAGGTGAAAAACGAGGAACTCGAGGTTATTCAGAATCGTTTACGAAATCTTCAGGATCGGCAATTTTGATATGCTCCTCAGCATCAGATTTGGTATGTTACCAATCTTCTTATGGTTTTGATAGGTGAATTTAGAATTGGGCTCGATAAGGAAACAGGTTTATGGAATAGAGATATAATTTCTCTGATTAGTATCACTCTCCAAATCCCATTGATGTTCCATCAAATATTTTATGTTCTTGGTATTGAGGGTAATAAGGAAATAGGAAATGATTTTAAAAATTTCCGGGTCTGGATTGATAATCATATCTTGATTTCCTATCGTGGATTTGATTGGAGAATAAATATCACGGCTTTACTCGTTCTACTATATATAGGGATAGTTCACATAAGCTTTTTGATATATGGTGTTTTTAATACTATTATATGTGTTCTTTGAGTTAATTCTCAGTCCTAATTCGTGCTTATTCGATATCATTCTAGGTTTGGAGCAGGTGAAAGAGTAAAGAAGAGAGTGCCATGAAGGAAGATGCCATTTTGGAATATCTAACGCAGAACAGCCAGTCAGATCAATCCGAAGGTTGTTCCCAAAGAGAGTAAGCGACTGATTGTTCCCGACTATTAAGGAAACCTCCAAGATTTCAGGGGTTTGCCCTAGATTTTCTCTCCTTTCCTCTTTACCACTAGCGCCTCCATATAAAAATCCTATGCTATCATTTCTAATTACTTACGCTAGTTTTACAAGATACCTAGAACGATTTTTGAATCGAGCAACTTGTAAGGGAGAAGGCTTCATCTCTCATTTTCACGAGAAGATCATCTTGAACCCTTGTCTTTCTACTCTATTTTATATGCAGTATTATTCAGAAATCATGTCTGTGTCATCTTGCTTTATGATTGAGTAGTCGACTAAGCTTGCTTAGGGTTTTAGGGTGTCGATCGCATGAACTAAACGCAAATAAGTGATTTTAATTGTTCTTCATTCATATTGTTCTTACTGCTTGCATTGAATTGATCACTTAATGTTCGATCTCTAGTTTAATCACCTAGCTAACCGCTTAGGAGATAAATCGACATATATTGAATGAGCTTCATATCCCTAATCAGCGAGAGTAGATATTAGGGTATTAAGTGAACTAATCAGACCTGATCTCTAAGGCTTGCTATCGCGTCATGTTCCAAGTGAGAGCTTAGGTATCAAGACCGATCAGTAAAGGGAACGAGTCCATACCAATTTTCATTTCTTCTATCGATGTTCTAAAAACTCTTTCAAAACTCATTGATCTAGGTTCAACTATGTCTCAAAGTCAATGGATTGTCAAGTCAGGAGGAAAGAAAGGTGAAGTGGTTAAGTCAGGTCTACGGGTTACGGTTCCAATGTTCGATAATTCGGAACTCATTGCGAGCTTTTCCAAAACCCTCATTGGGCGATGCATGAACCCTCAAAAACAGGACATGAAGATCCTTTTATTCATGCTCCCAAGGATCTGGAACGTGGAAGGTCGGGTGGTTGGTACTGATCTTGGACTGGGGCGTTTTCAGTTCGCATTTGATCTGGAGGAAGATATTGTGGAGGTTCTTAAGATGGAGCCGTTTCATTTCGACTCTTGGATGGTCTCGTTGGTTAGGTGGAAGCCAGTTTTGGAACCAAATTACCCCTCCAAGATAACTTTTTGGGTCAGAGTGCTGGAACTCCCTCTCCAGTTTCGGGCGGCTGAGACTTTGCAGAGTGTGGGACAGGCCATTGGAACCGTCCAAGGGCCGATGGATCTAATTGGTGGAAGGATACGGGTGGAGGTTGATGGCTTCAAGCCTTTGGTTTTCTCAGTCACGGTGGATTTTGAGGAAGGGGTTGAAGTTACAGTGGCTCTTAGGTATGAAAAGCTGTTTGGCTTCTGTAGAGAGTGTTATATGCTCACTCATGAGCAATCTCGATGCCCAGCTCTGGCCAAGGAAGACACTGAAAGCTTTATGGTTGGGGGCTCTGATGGTGATGGAGCAGCAGCCACGAGTTACAAATATGTTGTTGCCAACGATACCAAACAGCTTGGTGAGCGGAGAGAGGCACATTACAATCGTTCTCAGGCGGGGTGAGGTGGTGATAAGGGTAAAGGTATTGTTCGAGAGTCGCAAGGCGCCTATAGACAGGAGGGCTCTTTCCATCCGTACAAAGGAAAGCATCCAAGGGGTTATGGTGATGGCGCTTCTTACCAAGGAAGGTACACAGGTTATGGTGATAGGAGAATAGGTATGCAGTCCAGGGGCCCTCAGCAACAACAATTGCGAAATGGTGAAGGAGATCAACTTCTACAGGACCCAAATAAGCTCATGCTTGATGCCTTTAAAGGCATTAGGAGGTCTCCTGTGGCGGGTACTGTCAACAAGGTGGGATCAGATGGCACTTGAGCATCTTTCTCCAAGGCTCGGAAGGCATTGTTGTTTGAAGAACCAGATCCAACTATTCAGATAGGGACCACAGATCAAGACGTTGTGGCGGTGGGAGACACTCCGGCTATGCAGGAAATTCCGGTGGTGCAGGAACAAGAAGAAGTTGAGGAAGAGACAAAACTTGCTGAAGAACGGTCTTTACTTTCTCAGGCTCTAGATGAGGCAAATTTGATGGTCGATGGTGTACTCCTCTCTGACTCGGAGCTTTTGTTGGAGGAAGGAGATGATCAAGAAGATTGGGAACAAGGTGAGATCATGGATTTCATGGAGGAGGAACTGGCTGCTTAGGATCAAACGGAGCAAGAGACTTCTCAGGTTGAGATAGATAAGCAGGTTGCGGGGGAGGGTGACGAAGAGAAAGATACCAGGAAGAAGGGACCAATGCTTGAGCCTGCTGCGACGGGGGGCTCCAAGAAACGTGGAGGCCAGTCTTTTGTTTCACCACATAAGAAGCTTCTGGCTAAGGTAGCAGCGAAGCAAGGCGACAAAGGTATCAAGAAGGCCCCTCCAAAGGCAAGGAATTCAGCAGTGTAAGGGGTTGAATAAGCTATATTTTCTTTGAGTCTTTGAATAATGTTGGATTCATCTATGAAATCCTTTAGAATCGAGTCAGGTCCTAGCGGTTTTAATTATATGTCTTTCTGTGTCTATGGTATTGCTTGGTTGAATCAGAGATTTGGTGATCTCTTGATAGTTTGTGAGCGGCCAGATGGTTTTAATAAATGTCATTGTCTTTTTTATTATATTGATTCTGGTGTTGGAGTTGGATTCACAAAGGTTTTGTTAATGGAGTTGGAGTGTGGCTTTCCATTGTACTGTGTCATGTCTGGTTTGTGTTCTAGCTGCAATATCCTAACTCAAGGTTTACCACAAGATTGGTGGGGTGTCGTCGAGGCTATGTGGTTTACTGGTTTGATGCAGGAGATATTCATCTTGAATTATAACCATATGGTGCCTTATACATTGTGGTTGTGGATTTTGTTAACGGGATTTGGGTTTATTCAGTGTTTCTGGTTTCAAATAATTTGGAAATTCTATTATATTTTAGTTTATTTATTCCTAAGTGATATTTGTTTATGCTGGTTGGGTGGAGAACAGATATATGTACAATTGTTCTTAAATAAGGTCAGGTTGTTATGTGGTTTAGAATACGGGGGAGATTATACAATATGGTATGAGTACGTACGTAATATTAAATGGTTTGACTTGTGTCGAACTATCATTTTGGAGGCCTATTTTGGAGCTTGGTTTTGGCTTAACAGATTGGTTTTATTATGGATACAAGACTTATTGGTATCGGATTGTTTTGACGGGACTATATGGTTCTGGGATTTATATGGTTTGTTCAAGGGCTCTCATACGGACGTTGCTTGTCGGCCTCTAAGCTCCCATAAGGTTTTCGTTGGTTATCATATTTGTAGGGATCCAATTTTTGCATCTCTTCCAAGACAAGCGTCTCCATTGTGTTAGTTTTTATTGTGATTTATGAAAATCTTAAGTTGGAATTGTCGAGGATTAGGTAGGCATTGGACTTTTAGCTATCTAAGGGAAACTTGGTCAAAATATAAACCGGCATTTATTTTTCTCTCGGAGAAAAAGCAAAAGTTTGATTTTGTACAATCAGTTCAGTTTCATTTTGGATATAGTCATCTACACACGGTAGATCTTATAGGTAGAAGTGGTGGTTTAGCTCTGTTCTATGACTCATCTTATAAGGTCAACATTATTTCTTCAAACAATCGAATTATAGACACAGAGATAGAATATGAAGGAAAGCGGATATTTATATCTTTTATCTATGGAGAGCCCAATCAAAGTCTGAGGGATCATGTTTGGGAAAGAGTAACACGAATTGGTATTGTCCGCGATGAACCATGGTTTATTATTGATGATCTAAATGAGATTACGGGGAATCATGAGAAGGAAGGAGGGGCGGTACGGCACGCAGATACTTTTTTGTCTTTTAATAATATGATAGAGAACTGTGGCCTATTGGAATTCCCAAGTTTAGGCAATACTTTGTCATGCAGTGGCAGGAGACACAAACAAGTGGTTAAATGTCGATTAGATCGGACATTAGGAAATGTTGAGTGGCATAATATGTTTCCTTATTCCCATGTTGAATATCTGGGGATGATTGGTTCGGATCACACATCCATTGTGGCATCTATTGAGGATAAGATAATTAAATTTCGTCGGCAGTTTCGGTTTGATAAAAGATGGGTAGGTCAAGAAGGACTTATGGAATCCATCTCGAGCGGTTGGAACTCGAAACGGGGCCGGGGAGGAGTAGGTATTGTTGATAAGATTCACCATTGTAGATGAGATCTCGGCTTGGAGAAAGGCTCACCTGCCATACGGAAAGGAAAAAATAAATACCTTACAAAGGGCTCTCGAGGAGATTCAGAATGATTTTACAAAGACAAATGATGAAGTTCTAGAGGTTTTTAGGAAATTACAAGAAGCATATCGTGATGAGGAGCAATATTGGGAACATAAAAGTAGGACGACATGGCATACTTGTGGTGATCGGAATACAAAATTTTATCATGCTCTAACGAAACAAAGAAGGATTCAAAATAGGATTATTGGTCTATATAACGAGGATGAGAACTGGGTTAATGCGGAGTCGAAGGTAGAGGAAGTAGCAGTCAAGTATTTTACTGATTTGTTCCATACTTCATCTCCAGATGAGTTTGATAATTTTTTGGAGGAAGTTCTTTCTTCGATAACGGATATTCAAAATATTCAGTTAATGGCTAAGGCAACGGAAGCGGAGGTGAAAACATCACTTTTTATGATGCATCCGGAGAAAGCTCCTGGTCCTGATGGAATGACTGTGTTATATTATCAACAGTCTTGGTCAATCATTAAAAAAGATGTGGTGGATATGGTTAACAATTTTCTTACGACAGGAGTTTTTGATGATCGACTTAATATGACAAATATCTGTCTTATTCCCAAAACGGCTAGACCAAATAAAATGACTGAGCTGCGACCTATCAGCTTATGTAATGTCGGTTATAAGATTATTTCAAAAGTACTATGTCAGAGGCTAAAAGGGTTACTACCAAACTTAATATCGGAAACTGAGTCTGCGTTTGTGTCAGGAAGATTAATATCAGATAATATTCTCATTGTTCAAGAGATGTTTCATGGACTGCGTACTAATAATTCTTGTAAGGAAAAATTTCTAGCAACAAAGACGGACATGAGCAAGGCATATGACCGGGTAGAATGGACTTTTTTCCAGCGGTTACTTTTGAAGATGGGGTTTTCTATTGACTGGGTGATATTGATAATGCAATGTATTTCTTCGGTTCACTACAAGGTTCTATTAAATGGGCAACCAAAAGGGCACATTATCCCGAAAAGAGGATTACGGCAAGGAGATCCCTTGTCCCCATACCTATTTATTCTTTGTACCGAAGCTCTCATTGCTAATATTAGGAAAGAGGAAAGGGGGAAAGGTTAACGGGATTAAAAATTGCGCTAGGGAGTCCAGCCATTTCCCACCTTTTATTTGCGGATGATAGTTTATTCTTTTGTAAGGCTATTCCAGAAGAGTGTGGGGTTATTCTAAAAATTCTAAAAGATTATGAGGCGGCGTCCGGACAACAAATTAACTTTGAAAAATCATCTGTGCAATTCGGCCATAAAGTTCCAGAGGATATGCGAACGGCTATTCATACTATTCTTGGGTATTACTAATTTGGGAGGGATGGGTAACTATCTGGGCATTCCGGAAAGTTTAGGAGGGTCAAAAATACAGATTTTGGCTACCTCAACGATAGAGTAAATAACAAAGTCAACGGCTGGACAATTCGGTTTCTTACGAGAGGAGGAAAAGAAGTGTTGATTAAATCAGTGGCCTCCCCGATGGCAACGCATGTAATGTCATGTTTTAGACTTCCCAAAGGGGTAACGAAGAAAATAACAAGTACTATATCTCACTTCTGGTGGGGTGGGGGCGGGAACAAAAAAGGAATTCATTGGTTCTCATGGGACAAAGTCTGCATTTCCAAGGAGGATGGGGGCTTGAGTTTTAGAGACCTCCAAGATTTCAATACCGCCTTATTGGCTAAACAGTTTTGGCGATTGTTAGACAAACCAGAGTGTTTGTTCTCAAAAGTGTTTAAAGGAAGATATTTTCAGAATACAGACCCTCTGGAAAATCACATATCTTACTCATCTTCCTATGGATGGAGAAGCATCTGTTCAGCTAGATCTTTGGTTAAAAAAGGGCTAATCAAAATAGTGGGAACCGGTCAGTCTATCTCTGTATGGACAGATCCGTGGATCCCCGCTCCTTGCCCGAGGTCAGCACTACCAAAAAATAATGTTCAATTCTTAAATCCTAATTTAAGGGTGGAGCTTCTCATTAATCTGGTTGATTGTTCATGGAATATGGATTTGCTCAACGCTTATATTCACCCTGATGATGTGAAGATTATCAGTGGTTTGGCAGTCAACCGAAGTCGTAGGGCAGACACGGTTGGGTGGAGTTTTACGGAGACAGGTAAATACATGGTAAAATCAGGCTTTAAGGTTGAATATTTATTTCCAGATAGGGGTCAAAAGATGACCATATACGGACCAACGATTAAACCACTTCTGGCTTTTTCTTGGAAACTGAAGTGTCCTCCGAAACTGCGATATTTTGTGTGGCAAATTTTATCTGGTACACTACCAGTTTTAAAGAATATAAAGACTCAGGGGATTGATTGTGATCTACGATGTAGTATGTGTGGGGCAGACGAGGAGTCTACTAATTATGTATTGTTTGAGTGTCCACCAGCACTGCAAGCATGGGCACTATCCAGGATACCTTCATCTCCAGCCTGTTTTCAATCTCCCTCAGTTTTCACCAATATGGATTATTTATTTTGGAGACTACCGAAAGAGGATGAATTTGAATATTTTTCATGGATCTTATGGTATATTTGGAAGGCAAGAAATGATAAAATATATTCAAATAAGAATTGTAACCCGCAGGAGATACTCCGCTTAGCCGAAGTGGAAAGTACGGTATGGAAGGAGGCCCAATTGGTGCAGGGGGTTAATGGAAACCAAGTCAATGGGAGAGTACAATTTGAGACTGTCCATCTTTCTATGGAGAACCTCAGAATTTGTTACATCGATGGAGCTTGGAAAGAAGAGGATGTTTTCACGGGACAGGGCTGGTTCTGCCGACAGAATGGCTCAACAGAGGTTATGATGGGGGCAATGAATCTTCGCAGAAGCCTCTCACCCCTGCATGCTGAGTGTGAAGCATTAATATGGGCAATGGAATGCATGAAAACCCTTCAATTTCCTGATGTAGTGTTTGCGACGGATTGTTCTCAATTGGTGAAGATGGTGTCGACACCTGAAGAATGACCAGCTTTCTCTGCACACTTGGAAGAATTCAACCGCAGTAAGATTTTCTTTTCCGAATTCCGGATCAGACATATACCAAGAGCACAAAATACCTTGGTGGACAAGCTTGCACGTGGTGCGAAGAATTCTCTTTCAGCTATGCTTTATGTCGATTCTACCCCACCCCATTTGGCTCTCTGAATCGGGTGATTTAGTTACCTAGTCATAGTTATTGTTGTCAAAAAAAGAAAAAAATATATATATATATAATAAGTAGCTATAAATACATGTGATAGTTAAAAACAATTAATTAAAAGATAAACATGTAAACTATAACATTATGGTGTTCAAAAAATTCATATAACCATTTTGAAAGATGGTTGATGTACATATATTTTCCACTAATGATATAAAATAAGATTTCTACATATATAAATGTGAAAACAAACATCCGCGCAGTTGCGCGGATCAAAATCTAGTTAAGAATTAAACTAGAAAACCTTAGTAGTAATGTATTTTATTATTTAAAAATAAGGTCGTAGTGGAAGCAAAGTTTTATTCCCCTGTTCGGGAATGCGCTAGGCGCTAGTCGACAGAGAAAATCGGGGATTAATCGGAAATTATGCGGGGTGAAATTTTTAGATTGTTTAATATATTATAAAACATGTTAATCTTTAGTTGTGTATAACATTAATACATTTTCATGTTTAAGACCGTATAAAACACAAAAATAGAATATATAAACTTAATATAGTGTATTTTTCATCAAAATTATGAATATAAATGATATTTATAAAATTTTAGATCAAATAAATAAACAAAAATATTATGAAAAATAAAATAAAAAATAATAATAAAAAATAGATTAGGCGGTCGCCTAGGCGGTCATTGAGGCTGTCTAGGTGGAGAAAATCGGATATCCGATTTTTTATACCAGTTTGGCATAAATCGGGGTAGAATAGTGATGCGTATCACCCAAGCGGCTGACTAGACGGCTAAGCGGCCGATTTTCAGAACATAGGTTTATTCGGATGCAAAAATTCATCAGTGCGGTCAAGATTTATAAAATTGATCACTTTGTCGCATGCATCTTTAATAATAAAAAAATATGAAAAAACTCCACCAAATCTCTACTATCGTTATAAATCATTTGATGGATGTCCATAACCGGCTCAATCTATTAGAGGCCCAAACCGCAGGAGAGAGAGAGGAGAGAGAGTCGGCCGAGTATGAGAGAGAGGCGGCTAAGAGACTTTCTATTTTTCTAGTTTTCCTAATTTACTTATGTTTATGATGATTTGTAATTTTTCCTATTCTTGTATTTTCATTTATCTCTCTTGTAACCTTTTTATAAATAGAACACTTATTCATTAATAATATACAGAAATTACAGATTCTAAATCGAAAGTTTCACAACAACTATTACAAATTAAAAAAAAATGGAATGTTAAATGGAAGGCATGAAACATTAGGCGTAGCCGCCTAGGGCGCTCATTTATAGAGTCCATAACTCTTAGAAAAGAACATTTAAAATATACATCTTCGGTTTCGCGAAGAATTTTACTTTAATAATTTAATACATATTAAAAATAATCTAAATACATTTATATTCTTATTAATTATATATCAATAATATTTTAATAAATAAAATTATTTATAGATTAATAAAATTTATAATAAATATAAATAGCATTAAAATTATAAAATGATGCTTTCTGTATAATAATAATAAAATATTTAAATGATGCTATAGTAAAAATGAGTATCTTTTACGTTTTCAATTTAAAATAAAATAATAAAATAAATATATTTATATAAAAATATTAAAAATATTAATCTTATAAAACTGTTTTGATTTGCTATTGATTTTTTTAAAATAAATTATTATATCAGTATTTTCATGATTATTTGGGATCGTTTAACTTAATAGTTATATTAAGCTTGGTCATTGGATAGTTTTGTTTTGTTTTTTTTTTTTAAATTAGTCATTGGATAGTTCAAAATAAAAGTTTAGTCATTGGAACTTGTGAGTGACACCCCCAATAAGTCAATAACCTATACAAGTTGGAGAAATAAAATTATATTTAATTTTTTTAGGTTGTCAATTTCCCTAACCTAATAATATGTTAATGCCTAGTAAACGTACTGTCCACCTAACTTTGTTTGGTGTGTATCGGTAAAGAAAAAGTGACACGGGAAACCGATAAACCAAGTTTCCCAAGAGAAAAGTACAAAGGCCAAATCAGACAGTGCAGATCTAACTGGTAATAACTAACTAAATTCCCCCTTTTTCCAGACCCGTTGAAAAACTCCGTTTAAAGTGACGTTTCGTTCCGTTTCCGTCAATATATAAGCAGCTTCTGCACTCAAGATCCTCTTTTTTCCCTTCTTGCCTTTTTCTAACTCTCCTATAAATCTCCCATCTTCTCCAATTTCACGGTGAGGCTTCGTGGAGAATAATCAAACTTACTTGCCCCTCTGACGACTCTTACAGTTTATTATTCCCCGCCGGAGGTCCGATTCCTTTGTCCCTCACAAACAAACTCACTTTGTTTTACTTTTAATCTGCTTGTGTTCTTTGTTTTTTTTTTTTTTTCATTTCGATTCCGTTATTAGATTTAGATCTTGATTTTTAATACTTTCTAGAGCAAGGACGACTGATCTTGAAAATGTGTCTGTTATTGGATCTTGATCTATATTTTTTTTTTCATTTTACGATTTGGATAGAGCAGCAAGAAGAACAGCTTCTCTCATAAGAAAAAAGTCTAAGTTGGAGATGCAATATTTGTTTCATTTTACTATATTTGTTTTATTTTTGTTTGATACTTATTGAAAAGATCTTGTTTGTTTACGGATTGAGATTTGAGAATGTATACTGGACAAGTTAATTTCGCGTGTCTCAACGACACTAGATGTCTTGTTTTTCTTTCTTTCCGTTAAAACAGCGTTTACATAAGATTCGAGTCAAATAATGATATATTTACAGTGTCTTTATACTAATCTCGTTATTATTTTTGGTCATGAATCTTGATTTAGATCTTGGTCAATTTATATTAAAGACTCATTGAATCGATTTAAACCGAGATGGAGCCACTTGGACTAAGAGCTGTTGGTTCACACTGCTCTCTATCGGAGATGGACGATCTTGATCTGACTCGAGCGTTGGACAAACCGAGGTTGAAGATCGAACGGAAGAGATCTTTTGATGAGAGGTCAATGAGTGAACTATCAGCTGGTTACGGTAGACACGACGGTGTGCACGATTCTCCAAGAGGCAGGTCGGTGCTCGACACCCCTCTCTCTTCTGCTAGAAACTGCTTTGAGCCTCATCCGATGATGGCTGAGGCTTGGGAGGCCCTAAGGAGGTCAATGGTATTCTTCCGTGGTCATCCTGTTGGTACTCTCGCAGCTGTCGATAATACTACCGACGAGGTCTTAAACTACGACCAGGTAACAATCACGCTTTGTTTGTCTGGCTCATAGCTCTATATCAGGTTCCAACTTATGTATTGTTGATTGTTATGTTCTGTTTCTGCTAGGTGTTTGTGCGCGATTTTGTGCCGAGTGCACTGGCGTTTCTGATGAATGGAGAATCGGACATAGTGAAACACTTCTTGCTCAAGACACTTCAGCTTCAAGACTCTGAGAAGCGTGTGGACCGGTTCAAGTTCGGGAAAGGTGTGATGCCTGCAAGCTTCAAGGTGCGTCACGATCCTGTCCGAGAAATGGACCACCTCGTTGCAGATTTTGGTGAAACCGCCATCGGACGAGTGGCCCCTGTTGACTCAGGGTTCTGGTGGATTATTCTTCTCCGTGCTTACCAAGTCTACAGGAGATTTGACTCTCTCGGAGACACCCGAGTGTCAAAAAGGAATTAAACTGATCCTCTCTTTGTGCTTAGCTGAAGTGTTCGACACGTTTCCTACGCTTCTTTGTGCGGATGGATGTTCCATGATTGATCGAAGAATGGTAATTAATGGACATCCTTGATTAAACTTGTACACACATTATTATATATAAATACTAATGTTTTTTTTTCTTTGTAAATTGAAGGGTGTTTATGGGTATCCAATTGAGATCCAAGCGTTGTTCTACATGGCTCTGAGATGTGCCTTGTCGATGCTAAAGCCTGACGGAGATGGCAGAGAGTGCATTGAGCAGATCACTAAGCGACTTCACGCTTTAAGCTTTCCATATGCGCAATTACTTCTGGCTTGATTACCAGCAGCTCAATGACATTTACAGGTATATACTGTTTTTCTTTAGATAATATATAAACTAGAAAACAAAAAAAATACTTACATCTTTTATTTGAAGGTACAAGACTGAGGAATACTCACACACCGCGGTGACTAGGTTCAATGTAATGCCGGACTCCATACCAGATTGGGTTTTTGACTTCATGCCTCTCCGGGGAGGCTACTTTGTGGGCAATGTAGGACCTGCCCATATGGACTTCCGGTGGTTTGCACTCGGCAACTGCGTCTCCATACTCTCGTCCTTGGCAACTCCAGATCAGTCCATGGCCATTATGGACCTTCTTGAGCACAGGTGGGCTGAGCTTGTAGGCGAGATGCCGCTCAAGATTTGTTATCCTTGCCTCGAGGGCCACGAGTGGCGCATCATCACTGGCTGTGACCCCAAGAACACTCGGTGGAGCTACCACAACGGAGGTTCTTGGCCAGGTCTGTATTCGTTCCCTTTAAACTGATTGCATTAAAAGTTGAAAAGCTGGATGGTCTGAATAATTTAATGTTACTGATAAATTTGTCAATGCATATCAAACAATCGATTTAATTCCGACTTTTTATTTTGTCTGTTGCAACGTGCAGTTTTGCTGTGGCAGCTAACGGCAGCGTGCATCAAAACAGGAAGACCGCAGATCGCAAGACGTGCGGTTGACCTCATAGAATCGCGTCTTCACAGAGACTGTTGGCCAGAGTATTACGACGGCAAGCTCGGGAGGTCCGTGGGAAAGCAGGCTAGGAAGTACCAGACCTGGTCAATAGCTGGTTACTTAGTGGCTAAAATGTTGCTAGAAGATCCTTCACACATCGGTATGATATCTCTCGAAGAAGACAAACTCATGAAACCAGTTATCAAGCGATCTGCGTCTTGGCCGCAACTTTGAATAACCGATCTCGGTTTTCGATCTCTTCTGTATTTCCTACGGTATTATTTTTGGTTCACTTTTTTGGTTGTTGTATAATAATGTCATTGAAAACTTCTGCCGGAGAAGGGTCAAGAACTTTATTGATTGCTTATTTCTTGCTTTGCAAGTTAGAAGAGAGTTGGGAAAAGCTCATTTGCCGTTTTTTTATCGATGTTACAATTAGGACTAATCATAATATCTCGACCCGAAATCTAAACCGGTCCAGATTCAGAAAATCATAAGTTGAACTATATAGAAGTATTTAAACGGGTAATTAATGTTTACTTGAACCCTGTTGGTGAGTGATCTAATCTTGTAATCTTTGGGGTTAGTTATCAGTTTGTTACTCGGGTAGTTAGGATTAGTTAAGTTTGGTTGAACCGGTTAATTGTTATATCCGGTTTAGCTTAATTGATTCAGAAAGGCTTCTAATCCCTTGGTCATATAAAAGGGTATGAGAGATAGAGTAATGACTTATGTTAGCTAAAACAGAAAAGAGAGAGAGACGACTCATGTAGCTCCGGTGATCTTCATCATCTCCGTTTTTGGAGAGGTGCCTTTGTTCTAGTGGATTTGCTAGACTGTGTCTGGCTCCAGGGATTACTACTCCACATCGGAGTGATACCCTGGGTTAACAATCGGATCTGTGTCGTTCTTGTATGCTTTCTTTGTTGATCTTTAGCTTGCGTGTTCTTGAGAGTCGAGAGGATAACATGAGTGTCTCGACCAATCGAAGTAGACTTCTGATTCATCTCGAATCAGAGGCGTTCCGCACAACAAGTGGTATCAGAGCCAGGTTGGCAAGATCCGAGGGTTCCGATGACGACGAAGAAGATCCGAGCGGAAGTGGGGCTGTTCGACGGAACCGGCGATTTCTCGCTGTGGACGATTCGAATGATGGCGCACTTCAGAGTATCAGGATTGAAAGAAGTTGTGCTCAGTGATAACTTTGAGATCGAAGTTACGGCGACGAAGGAAGAAGGAAAGAAGGGAGACGACGACGATGACTCCGTGACTACGGAATCGAAGACAATTCTTGATCCTGTAAAGCTGGAGAAAGACGAGAAGGCGAAAGACATGATCAACCTGAACATTGGAAACCAAGTCCTTCGCAAGATCAAGCACTGCACTACCTCAGCTTCAATGTGGTCGTCTCTTGAAAGGTTGTATCTATCCAAGACTTTACCAAATCGAATCTTTGTTCAATCATTGTTCTATACGTTTAAGTGTGATAGCTCTAAGACTATTGATATAAACGTAGATGAGTTTCTGAAAATTGTTGCAGAGATGGGAAGCCTGAACGTCAGCGTCACTGATGAGATCCAGGCTATCGTGTTCCTGAGCTCCTTACCAACCAGCTGAAGCACACACTCAAGTACGGGAAGGACTCTCTTACGTTGGACGAAGTCATATCAGCAGCGAGATCCAAACAAAGAGAGCTTCAAGATACTGACAGGAGTGAGAAAGGGAGCGCCACGGTCCTTTACTCTTCTGGTAGAGGAAGATAAAGCAGGCGGGAAAATGGAGACACACGAGGCAACAGGGGGAGAAGCAAGTCCAAGACTAAGAAGGTCACTTGCTGGTACTGCAAGAAAGAAGGCCATGTCAAAGCCGACTGTTTTGCAAGAAAGAAGAAGATGGACCAAGACAGTGATGGGGAAGCAGCTGTTGGAGATCCTGAAATCTTGGATGCTCTAATAGCTACTGGTGATGAAGCTAATGATAATTGGGTGATTGACTCAGGGTGCACTCATCACATGACTTCTCGCCGCGACTGGTTCACTGAGTTCAATGAGATTCAGTCTACGAAGATCCTGCTAGGAAATTTTCATACAGTGGAAACTCTTAGGATTGGCACTGTGAGGATCAACTCTCATGGTGGTTCTGTGAAGGTGCTACAAAACGTGAGATATGTTCCATCACTCCGGAGGAATTTGATCTCCATAGGAACCCTTGATAAGCTGGGTTTCAAGCATAGCGGCGGTGGTGGCAAGATTACTTTCAAAAAGAACTCCAAGGTCGCATGCCAAGGGGTGTTGAAGAACGGCTTGTACATTCTTGATGGAGAGACGGTGGTTCTTGAAGCCTGCAACTCAGAAGGTCTTAAGCAAAAGGTTCCCCTGTGGCATAGCCGGTTGGGGCATATGAGCTACAAGAACCTTCAAGTCCTGGTGAGGAATGGAACCCTGACAAAGAAAGATGTTGGGGCAGAGTTCTTCTGCGAGCACTGCGTGATGGGAAACTCAAAAAGGGTAAGCTTTGGTATTGGTAAGCATAATACTACTAACGTATTAGAGTACATTCATGCAGATCTTTGGGGCTCACATAACGTGCACCCATCTCTTTCTGGTAACAAATATTTTCTCTCTATAATCGATGACCACTCTAGAAAAGTTTGGATATGGTTCCTTAGTTCAAAGGATGAGACTTTCTCTAGGTTTAGTGAGTGGAAAACACTTGTTGAGAATCAGGTTGATAAGAAAGTAAAATGCCTTAGGACCGATAACGGTCTAGAATTTTGCAACCGTGTGTTTGATGAGTTTTGCAGGAAACATGGCCTAGCAAGGAACATAATGTGTGCTTACACACCGCAGCAAAACGGCGTGGCTGAAAGGATGAATCGCACCATAATGGAGAAGGTACGATGTCTGCTAGATGAATCTGGTCTCAGTGAAGACTTCTGGTCAGAGGCTTCTGCGTTCTCTGTGTACACGATCAATCATTCCCCGTCATCACTTCAAAGTTCCAGAGGAGATATGGCTTGGAAAGAAACCAGGATACAAGCATATGAGGAAATTTGGCTCTGTGGCGTATGTTCATATCAGTCAAGGGAAGCTGAAGCCGAGAGCAGTCAAAGGCATCCTTATAGGCTATCCTCCTGGCACGAAAGGCTACAAAGTGTGGCTTCTAGAGGGCGAGAAGTGTGTCGTCAGCAGAAATGTCAAGTTCTGTGAAGATGTTATGTTCAAGGATATCTCAAAGAACATTGAGAAAGGAGACCAAACAACCCTTGAAGACGCAGGCAAGCCATTTGTGAAAATACCTATTAAGGAAGGTGAAGGTAGCTCAGATCAAGGAGGAGCTACCCAACAGGTGGTTGATGATAGTGAGTCAGAAGATACAAAACAAGATGAAATGGAGCAGGCACGCTCTGGTCTGACAAACTATCAGCTAGCCAGAGATAGACCTCGAAGAACAGTCGTGCCTCCAGTGAAGTTTAACGACTACGACTGTACTGAGGTCGCATTTGCTCTGTCTATGTTCGAAATCATGAATGTAGAAGAGCCAAGTGACTACTCCGAAGCCAGAGCCAGCAAGGAGTGGGACAAATGGAGCATAGCGTCAGATGATGAGATGAATTCTTTAATCAAGAATAACACGTGGGTGCTAGTGAAGAGACCAAAGGATCGAAAGGTTATAAGCTGCAGACGGTTATACAAGATCAAGCCAGGTATAACTGAAGAAGAACCCAAGCGACATAAGGCACGTTTAGTTGCCAGAGGGTTTACTCAAAAGGAGGGTATAGATTACCATGAAGTCTTCGCTCCGGTGGTGAAGCATGTGTCGATACGAGTGTTGCTGTCACTTGTGGTTAATTTGGACCCGGAGTTGGAACAAATGGACGTAAAGACGGCGTTCCTTCATGGGAACCTTGATGAAGATTTATTCATGGAACAACCTGAAGGATAGGAAGACAAGCAGAAGCCAGATCATGTGTGTCTTCTCAAGAAGTCTTTATATGGACTCAAGCAGTCGCCTCGTCAGTGGAACAAGTGGTTTGTCGAGTTTATGGTGCTGCATGGTTATAAGAGGAGCAGTAGTGATGCTTGTGTCTACACTAGAGAAGGGTCAGATGGAAGTTTGATCTATCTCTTGCTATACGTAGATGGCATGCTACTGGCGGCTAAAAATGTGAAAGATGTGAAGAAGCTTAAAGAGCAGCTGGAGTCAAGCTTCGAAATGAAGGATCTAGGACCAGCGCGAAGGATCCTAGGCATGGACATCTATAGAGATAGAAGCAAAGGCATTCTGAGGTTGGCGCAAACAGAGTACATTAGAAAGGTGGTTTCTAACTTCAGAATGGAAGGTGCAAAGAGCTCTCTCACACCAATGGGAGCTCATTTCAAACTCTATGCAGTAAAAGAGTGAGAGGAGGGCATTGATACTGAGGTGGTCCCATATATGTCTGCAGTGGGAAGTATCATGTATGCGATGATTGGTTCAAGACCTGACCTCGCATATGCAGTTGGTTTGGTTATCCGCTTCATGAGTAGGCCTGGAGAGATTCACTGGGAAGCAGTGAAATGGCTACTCAGATATATGAATTGCTCAGAAGAAGTTCAATTAGTCTTCACCCGAGAAAAAGAGTTCAAGATTCAAGGCTACTGTGATTCAGATTTCGCAGGGGATAAAGACAAAAGCAGATCTTTATCTGGCTATGTTTTCACAATTGGAGGGAATGTGGTGAGTTGGAGATCGGGTCTACAACCAGTGGTGGCTCTATCTACAATGGAAGCAAAATACATCTCGTTAACAGAAGCTGTGAAGGAAGCCATATGGCTTAAGGGGCTGCTTAAAGAGTTTGGAATCACGCAGGGACCAGTTCAGGTTTGGTGTGACTCTCAGAGTGCCATCTGTTTGTCCAAGAACGCAGTGTTTCACGAACGCACTAAGCATATGAGGGTGAGATATGACTTCATACGAGTGAGTGATCTAATCTTGTAATCTTTGGGGTTAGTTATTAGTTTGTTACTTGGGTAGTTAGGATTAGTTAAGTTTAGTTGAACCGGTTAATTGTTATATCCGGTTTAGCTTAATTGATTCTGAGAGGCTTGTAATCCCTTGGTCATATAAAAGGGTATGAGAGATAGAGTAATGACTTATGTTAGCTAAAACAGAAAAGAGAGAGAGACGACTCATGTAGCTCCGGTGATCTTCATCATCTCCGTTTTTGGAGAGGTGCCTTTGTTCTAGTGGATTTGCTAGACTGAGTCTGGCTCCAGGGATTAGTACTCCACATCGGAGTGATACCCTGGGTTAACAATCGGATCTGTGTCGTTCTTGTATGCTTTCTTTGTTGATCTTTAGCTTGCGTGTTCTTGAGAGTCGAGAGGATCACACGAGTGTCTCGACCTATCGAAGTAGACTTCTGATTCATCTCGAATCAGAGGCGTTCCGCACAACAAACCCGATTGGATAATACCCAATATATGAAGTTATTAGATCATGTCTGATGTATACCAATATATTTTACTCTAAAATAGAGATCTCTATTATTGAGATGAAATTGCTTCAATGTATGTCTCTATAATAGAGTTTCTCTATTTTAGAGTAAAATATAGAAGAATGTTACTTTTTGCATGTATATTTAGAGGTCAAAATATCATATCTCTATATTTTCCTCGATAAATAGAAGAATTTTATTATAGAGACATACATTGGAGCAATTTTACTTCTATAATAGAGTTTTTTTTTCTATTTTAGAGGAAAATATAAAGATGAAAATAGAGATGGGTTAGAAATGGTCTTAGAACTTATCCAAAATTAAATAAAATGCTGCTTAAAACGGTATTTCCAGCCGGACAGAGCGTCTCTTCGGAACGACTCAGACCCGCCTACCACTTGATCTTAAAAGATGGGCGTCGCCAAAAAAAAAAAAAAAAAAAAAAAAAAAAAAAAAAAAAAAAACGGTATTTCCATATCTAAGTTGACCAAGTTTCTCTCTCTATAAATTCCTCTCTAGAGCTTCAGTTTCTCTTTCGTGGTTTGTTCGACCAGAAAGAGCTTTAGACCTTAAATCTCTCAGTTTCGTAAGCTAATCCCTTCACCAACTTCTAATTCTCTTACTCTTTTACCTCAGTGTCTCTTAAGCTTTCCATTATATATTTAGAAATGGACAGAGCAATGTTAGCTTTATCTTCTCAAAGACGATGACAACGTTCATTTCAATTTGCCAGATCTCCCTCAGTATTACGCCTCTGAAAAGAATACATGCAGCCTCATTGGTCGACTTCTAAGCCCAGAATTTCAAAGGATGTCAAATCTGATCCTCGATCTACAGAGTAAATGGCAAAAGTGTAATCGAGTTCGCGGATTAGCCTTAACTAAAGAAAAATTCCAGTTTGTGTTCATACATGAACACGATCTTCAGGAAATTCTTGATAAAGGCATGCAGACTTATGACGACTGGGGTCTCGCCATTGAACGATGGATTGAGAAGCCTCCGCCTGGATACTTCCAATTCGTGTCAATTTGGGTTAGGATCAGTAACATCCCACTCAATCACTACACCAAAAGAGCTATTTCCGATATGGGGGATCTCATCGGCCATGTAGAAGAGGTGGTCTTCGATCCAGATAAACCACAAAGACAAGATTATGTCATAGTCAAAATATGCTTTAATGTCTCCAGACCATTAAAGAAATCGAGTCTTGAATCTACCGGGTGGTGATCAAACTATTATTTATTATTATTGCAAAAAAATCCAGAAGCGTTGCTACCATTGTTAAAGATTAGCGCAAGCAAATGAGCGATGTCGTTTTCTAGAACATGCACAAGATTCAAATGATCGTTCATCTAGTTGCATGTCTATCTCTCAGCTTCCTCAAACGCATCAGGTTCTTTCTGAGAATGATCCTCTATTCAGGAATTTGAAGGAAGATCAAGTTGGAATCAATCCGTTATCTGGTCGTCCCTGTATTGCTTCTGAGGTTCTTGAAGAAATGCGTAACTATCTCCTTGCTTCAAGCGCTGAAGACAGACAAGTTTGCGGACAGAGAGTAATCTCTTCAGTTAAAGAAGCATAGAAGAATCCCATCACTCAAAGATCAGTATTGCAACTCATTTCCCCTCTTGTGTTTACTACAAACATTAACAAAGGCAATGCGATTGTCTTTAGCTATGATAAAGTAGATATGATGGATCATCCTCTCATCTCAAGCTCTCAGCCAAAGCTTATGGCATCTGCAATATCTTTAGGACATTCTTTTCAACTCTACAACTAATGTGTTTTGTAGACTAGCTCTCCCAATCTCTCAAAGTCCAGTGGAGCAACAGTTCAACTATCCTTTAACTTTTACTTCTGAAGCTTCTGAAACTAAGGAGAAAGATTAAAGGAAGCTGGGAAGATTCAAAAGAATTTACAACTCTCAGAAGAAGACTCAAAAGTTACTAGGGTCTCATGATTATCAAGCTATATTTGAAGAAGGTGTGAGCAAGAAAAGAAAGGCGGAAGGTGATTTGGCGGGTGCATCCAAAGCTGCAAAGAGCAATGCATCAAAGATGGTCCCACGTGAGGGACCGTCCAACGCGTAAATGAGCATCATAAGTTGGAACTATCGGGAACTAGGGCGGCCACAAGAACTGATGGTTCAACAACTCACGGAATTGCGTAGTACGTACTTCCCTGAGTTTTTTTCTTGTGGAAACTATGAATGCTCGGAACACTTTAGTAGATCTTCAAGCTTGGCTAGGATATGACCTTGTAAATATTGGTGGTGGTCTTGCTCTTTTTTGTAAGAACAGTGTTGATGTAAACATTCTGTATGCAGGCAAAAATCTTTTGGATGTACATATTATATATGAAGAAAAGCCGTTAAACTTGTATTGTGTGTATGGAAATCCTAACTTCATCTTTAGATACATTGTTTGGGAATGCTTAACTTGTTTTCGTGTAAATAGAAAGAATAGTTGGTGAATTTTTGGAAACTATAAAGAGATTCTCAACAACTCGGAAAAGTCTGGAGGTCCTAGAAGAAGTGATGCCTCCTTTTCTCCCTTTACTGACATGCTAGATGGATGTGGTATGTCTGAACTTCCTGATACTGGTAATAGTTTTACTTGGGGTGGAAGAAGGGAAACTATATGGATTCAAAGTAAATTGGATAGAGCTTTCGGAAACAAGGAATGGCTCAACCAATTCCCTGCTTCTAATCAAGTTTTCTTAGCAAAGAGAGGTTCTTATCATCAACCGGTCTTGATCAGACCTATTTCTTCTCAAGAATCTTATAGAGGCTCCTTCAAATTTGATAGAAGAATGTTCCACAAGCCGTTGGTTAAAGAAGATATTGATCAAGCATGGAATAGCTCAGTTTCCTCTCAATTCTCAGTTTCGCCTCGTATAAGAAAGTGCAAAAAATCTCTTAGTCAATGGAAAAAAGGCGAACTCTCAGGAAAGGATAATAAAATTGTAAGATGAACTGGAGCAAGAAGAATCGTCAATGGATCCATCTTCTACAAAGATCAACTGTCTTAAGAAATCTCTTATGATAGCATATAGAGATGAGGAAAGCTTTTGGAAGCAGATTCGTAAAGATGATTGGATTCTCTATGGTGATCTTAGTGTTTCATGCAGCTGTTAAAATTTTGAGAGCAAGAAATGAAATTTGCAAAAAAATTTATAAGAATGGTATTGCTCAATGGTCAGAAGCTTCTAAAGTTCGGATTGCAATTCAGTATTTTAGTGATCTTTTCAAGTCTTCAAACTCGGAAGATTACTTCTCTATGCGTCGAGGTCTCCCTCCAAGAGTCACACACAGAATGAATCATCATCTCATAAGGAAGGTGACATCTGAAGAAATCAAAGAAGCTGTTTTCTCAATAAAACCAAACAGTGCGCCAGGAGCCGATTGTATGTCTGGTTTTTTCTTCCAGTATTATTGGTAAACTGTAGGGGAACAACTCACGAAAGAAGTTTTGGATTACTTTGAATCTGGGATTATGCCCACTGAATGGAACTACACGTAATTAGTCATGATTCCTAAGAAGACAAATGCGACTATGATTCCTGATCTTTGTCCGATTTGTCTCTCTTAGATGATGTACAAAACAATATTGAAGATTATTGCTTCAAGGCTCAAAACGTTCCTTCCTGATATTTTTTCTCCTTCCCAATCATCTTTTGTCTCAGACCGACTAATCTCAGACAACATCATCATGGCACATGAAGTTACCACAGTCTCAGAACTCATGATTATGTCTCAACAACTTCATGGTGGCCAAGACAGATTATGATTATGTCTAAAGCATTTGATCGAGTATGATGGAATTATTTGAATGCTCTTCTCCTCTCCCTTGGTTTTCACTCTACTTGGGTGTCTTAGATGATGGCTTGTGTATCTATTGTGCAATACTCTGTTCTTATCAATGGAACAGTCCGATGGTCTCATCTCTCCTCAACGGGGTCTAAGAAATGGAGACCCCATATCGCCATTCTTGTTTGTTCTATGTGCTGAAGGTTTATCGTTTTTGCTCAACCAAGCTTCGTATGAGGGTCTATTAAATGGTATTCAATACTCTTGAGAAGATCCATCTATTCATCATTTTTTTTTTTTGCAGACGACAGTCTGCTTCTCTTAAAGGCTGACCTTCTTCAGTATCAAGTATTTCAAGAGATATCTCAAAAGTATGAAGAAGCTATAGGACAAGTTATTAATTTAGCCATGTCCTCTCTGACGTTCGGTAAAAACATTGACTCAGAACTGAAGGATCAGATTCAATCTAAGCTTGGAATATTTCCAGAAGGAAGAGCAGGTAGGTATCTTGGTCTACCTGAGTGTTTTAGGTACCTGCTCCTTTAGGTTTCCGTCCTTTGTATGCTTGGAGGAGCATTCTCTTTGGTAGAGAGCTATTGTTAAAAGGCCTTAGAAATATGGTAGGAGATGATAGGTCTCTATCAGTCTGGTCTTCTCCTAGGTTAGTAGAAGGAGATATGATGCGCATTCCACTTATGAAGAACATTCTGGTTGATTTGAAACTCAAAGTTAGTTCTCATATATGGAATCAAAATTTGCTAGTTGACCTCTTTTCCATGTAGGATAAAGAGATCATTCTCAAGATCAAGCCAGTAATCTCTTCACCTGACTTTTACATTTGGAACCATACTCGTTATGGGGAATATTCAGTTAAATCAGACTGATATATATGTTTTGCTTGAGGGTAAGAAAATGATAAGTTTAGGGGAGTTGATAAACCTTGGTTTTTACCGGTTAACCACGGTATAAGTCCATTTTAGAGCATATTATATATATTTGGAGTTGTTTAGGGTCTTTTCAGGGATTAAGGGAAACTTCTAGCATTTTCCCAATCGCTTACGACTTACAACTTCATAAGAGCGTATTAATATCAACTCGAAATATCCGATGAGATTTATCAGCTTAAAAAGATGGCAGTTAAACATACAATTGTGTAGGGATATTTGGAGTTGAATATCACTGACTCTAGCATTTTCCCAATCGCTTACAACTTCATTTACTTCTTTTTTATATACTGCCTAGCATAATCTGAAAGTAAAGTCTATTGTGTGAAATAGTGAGTCTCTGTGGATATGATCCTCAAGTACTACGATTATACTCTTATTTGAGAGAGTTTGTTTTTGTAATGTGAGCATATCATATATCAATTTCTTGAAATCACTTTCTCTTTTAGAACACACGATCTTCTCTTGTGGAAAACACCAGCAAAGATCTAATAACTATCAAGAAATAGGAAAACACCAAATCACCTTAAAAACACCACTCTGCAACTACCTCCCCGCCGCCTCTGATACAAGTTCTATCTCCAACCAGCACTATTTGCAACACTGTTGTAGCTTAGAAATTGGATCTTAAAGCAGCTGGCCTTGCTTGGATCTTTATTGACACATCCACTACAAATATCACTTGAGGATCCACATATCAAGACTTTGTCTCTTTGCCTTGCATGATGGAAACCCTTGAAATTCGGGGAGCCCTTCTACATTCTACATGCTGCATCCCTTAACTTCAAAATCATATAGGTTATTTCAGGTTCTCAGATGCCTATTAAAGCTATTATATTGAATCGACTGGCTATAATTATATGGAGTCTCTTTGGACATTGTTTCACTCATCTATTTTACATTTGATTCATGTTGTTTTTATTTCATTTCTTGAAGTTTAATAGACTTGTGGACTTATCGGATAAAACATGCCTTTACACTAAATTTTTTTTTTTGGATTTGGGTTCTGCCTAACAACTGATTTTTAGAGTTTATTTGCTAAATAACAAAAAAAAAAGAAAACTAGATTTGTAGAGAGAAGACAGAGAGATAGCATAAGAGATGGAATGTTTTTGGGTACTTAGTGAATTTGTATTTTTTTCACGGTAAAAAACCTAATTTTTTTTTAATTTAATGCAGGCATGAGTTGGTCAAAAACAAAAACAAAATATTAGGAAGGTGTATCCACGCGCCATGATTGCGAGTGGTCGACAATGAATATTAACCATATCCACTAAAAATTGAAAGGAGAATAAAATAGAAGAGTGACGTAAAAGCCAGGATTGTTTCAGTGTGATTCACCCCAGCGTGGTATTTTACGTATCGACCGTAGATCTTAGGAAAGTTAACAAAGTATGGTTATCTAACGATAAGGTCTATGTATCCGTGTAAAATATGGAAAGGCCGATATGTTTCGAGAACAACAAATTTTAGTGAAAGACAAACGGAGAACAATCTGGTCTGCTGCTAAAGAAATTTACACACAAAAATTAAAATAAATAAAACAGAGAGAAAGAAAATGCGAAAAAGAGGAGACCTTTGTGGCTTTGTCTAATTGCCTCCACTGACTCCTGAAAAAGAAAAAAACGCGATAAAAGCAGGGAAATTCAGTTCACCGACTAAGCAAGTCTCCGTTGAAAATCCGATGCAATCCACTAACGGAGACGGCGGTGAAGGAGGAAGTGGAGAGGGGAATCGAGGTGGGTTATCTAGGATCCGTTCAGCTCCCGCGACTTGGATTGAAACCCTACTCGTGGATGATGAAGAAGGCGATTTGAAACCTAACCTCTGTTTGACTGAGCTTCTTACCGGAAGCTCGGCTCGTGACTCATTTGAGTTCCCGAGCTCCGTTGAGCAGGGATTGTACAATCACCAAGGTGGTGGCTTTCACCGTCAAAATAGCACTCCGGCGGATTTTCTCAGTGGCTCTGGAGCTGGGACTGATGGGTATTTCTCAAATTTTGGGATTCCGGCGAATTACGACTACTTGCCGCCGAACGTTGACATTTCTCCGGCGAGTAAACGGTCGAGGGAAATTGAAGCTCAGTTCTCTTCTCAGATGGTAAGCTTTTAGAGGAATAGTTTGTTCCTTTTTTTCGTTTTCTTATTGTTGTCAATTTTTATAAAATTTATGGTCAAAATGCTGAGTTCAGGCTCTGACTGAGATTAATACACTCATAGTTTAATGGGGTTTTTGAAATGTTTAGTCATGGAGCCACAAGAAAGTTGTAAAGAGCAGTCTTGTCTAATTTTGACAACTTGCATTTGTTTGAAACAAAAATCAGCAAGTTGCATATTTTTTTTTTTTGCTCCTCTGCCTTTTGAGTGAATGGTTACGTAAAGCTTCTATTTAGTACATGGCAAACAAAAAAAAATCAGGCCAGATTAGTCACTACAATAAGTCCCCTTTTATCCAGTGCTTTCAAATCTGAAGATCATCTAATACTTGTGAGATGAGAAATGTTCATATGGATAATTCACCTTGGATAATTATCTCTTCCCTTTTGTTCCGTGAATTAGAAAGAAGAGCAAATGAGTGGTGGTGTATCAGGAATGATGGATATCAACATGGATAAGCTACTTGAGGACTCGGTTCCTTGTAGGGTTCGTGCTAAACGCGGTTGTGCAACTCATCCTCGTAGCATTGCTGAACGGGTATTTGCTTTAAAGTTTCACGCTTTGCAGTCATCACTTGTGCTGCTGCTTATGTATCTATCGTTCTTCTTTTGTTGTTATGAATTGTCTCTAATACATTTTGCTAGGTGAGGAGAACGCGAATAAGTGATCGGATCAGGAGGCTGCAAGAACTTGTTCCTAACATGGATAAGGTAGTTTTCTATTGCAGCGCATATTAATTTCCAAAATTTGGTAATAATCACGAAATGGGGCCAAGAATGCTTAGAGCTTATGGTAAGAATTAGTGCTCTTACTAAAGCTTAGCTGTAAAGGAAAATGGATGTTAAATGTTGGATGATTGTGAAGGCACTAATGGAATTTCAAAATTACGGTCTAGCCCAAAATTATGGGTGTACACCCTCTTATTGGAGGTTTCTTTGTATGATACTTGATTAGTTGCCTCGTAACACATTATGAAAAAACAAACGTTTGAGAAATACTTTCTGAAACGCTGAGAACGATGAAACTCTGATAGATTGCAGATGTTCAGATTTTATGATCTTTTTTGCTTCTTTTTTTTTTTTTTTTGCAGCAAACCAACACTGCAGACATGTTAGAAGAAGCTGTGGAGTATGTGAAAGCTCTTCAAAGCAAGATCCAGGTTTATTTTCATATATATCATATATCCACATAAATTTAGCAATATGGAAATGAGGGAAATGTTTCAAGAAAAAGCTACGGAGAGAGAACAATGGTTACTAACACAATTTTGTTTTTGAAAAAAAATTAGGACTTGTATATTTTGTTTCGATCATTTTGTTAATTTTTTTTGATGGATTCAGGAGTTGACAGAGCAGCAGAGGAGGTGCATATGCAAACCTAAGGAAGAACAATAAGGTTTCCTATAGGATTGATATATATATATATCAATAAGTATTTTTTTTTTGAATCTACTTGTGCTGATGATCGGTTCGAAAATTTGAAACATGATCCTATACGGAACTAGAAAAAATAGATTATTTACTACTGTCTGTCAAAAACACATCCGAGAACCTTCTCTCTACCAAAGTTTCTAAATCAAAGAATCTCGTCGGTGACCGGTGGTCTTGCCGCCGGTTACCATCTTTTTTCTTTTGTTTTCTGTTGTGAATATTTTCGATCTATGTATCGAACTTGCTTCGCGTAGGCGATCTTGTTTTCGCTAGGCGATTTTGGTGTACTAAGCTTTAATCAAAACAGACCTGATTTTCACTCCTATCGTTTCTCTGTTTTGATTTAAAACTGAATAAAGTTTTCAAGTTTAAACTTCATCTCTTGTATTTCAGCTTATCTATTCCTGTTTGTCTCTAAAATTTTCTTCTTCTTTATCTGGTCATGCTTGATCTTCAAGTTTGAAGAAATTAATCTTTGCTTCATATGGATTTGGCAAAGTATTCGGATGATTTGAAGTTTTGAGTTTTTACAAGTGAGCTTCTGGTTTGGTATGGTTTAAGAAAAGACAGAGTTTGTTCTATAGACAAGTGTTCTGTCAATAGCTGTATCCTAAATTCACATCCAGTGAAGACAGTAAGAGAATCTCAGAGACAAAGGCGATTGAGAGATTGAAGCATACAAATGGAATCAAAGTTGGGTTTGATCTTTGTGTTCCGGAGGAATCGACTCGTCCGAGTTCAAGTCGGTGACTTTGCCGAAGAAGATGCAATCCTTCCCCTTGAGCGACACGTGGAGCCAGTTAAGAGATGATGGAGGCACGTGGATGGACAATTGCCTTACTCTTGTTCATCTTTATCATATAATTTAGGGTTTAATTGGGCTCAGTATTTGTAATGGGTTTGAATTCCATTTGTAACAAAAATTGCCCTTTGGGCTTTTAATATAAAGGTTGACAAAAAAAAGAAAGAAGAAAAAATAGATTATTTGATGTATGTTCTGAGCTGTAAAAGTTTTGTACAATAAGAAGAAAAGTTTAAAAAATCAATATAAAGACGTACGCATGTTCTTCGTATAAGTGGGGGAGGTAAAATTAGTTTTAGTGTTTTATCATTCTATATATGGTTTATGGTCAAGGTAGGAGATGCCTGTACAATTTGGTTTCTTCTGAGAACTGGCAAAAAAGACCATTGAAAGAAAATGTCTGAACGAATAAAGACCACTGGCCACCATCCCTAAAATTGTCACACTAGTAGTAGACATGGGCATTAAGCAATTGCCATTTTTTGTAAAAATAACATATATTGTAAAGATTTTAACATCTAATAGTCAACGATATACCAGAATTTCAAAATTTTGTGAACTATTTATTCAACATAAAGATATAAATGTTTGCAAGTGAACAAATATGTTTTTTTATTTAACTAGTGGAGAGAAATTAAAGTTGAGGAGATGAAAGTTTATTCACACTTATTTCTTTACTGTGCCCTTTATCTACATAATAAGTTACATAAAAGACAAGAGGCCAAGAATGTGATGGACTTTAGGATGAAGTTAATTATTTAGAGCGTAGAATGTGGTAGACTATCAAGTTTTCAGCAAAAGTTGACTTTTTTTTGAAAAGTAATATAATGATATGTATGTTCGAAACATTTACAGAGTCTAAGCAAAGATGATGGAACTTTTGAATTTATAAACTTTCTCGAGAAGAAAGAGGAACCAGTATTTCTCAGCGTTTGCTTTCTTCAATGTATAACGAGGCGACTAATTGTGGAACCGAAATTCGCACTATTTCCGTTTAAATTAGGAAAGTAGGAGAACCCTAGTATCCCAGAGGTCCCAGATATCTGCTAATACCACACGCTAAGCAATCAGAACACGAGATAACAACGATGAATTATATGAAATCGTAAAAAAAGAGCAAAGAGAAGTCTTATTCCGAATTTGCGTATGAGCGTTTACAACAAGGTATAAGCCTGGGTTCGAGAGCTGTCGGCGAGATTCCTAGTTCTAAAAACCCTAAGACGGCTAAACCTAATTGAGTCGCAGCTCGAATAACAAAAACGGAAAGTTGCCTAATTGCCCTAAGTGCTAAGTTTGCTCTGAAAAGTCCTCCTCCATGCCTCTCGCCTAGGACCCCTTATATACTGGCTCCAAGGTCGGTTTACGCTTTTTCTCTTCTGCCTTTAAGCCGCCATAGCATAAAAATAGAGATATTCCATTTTGTCCGATCTTCGTAATTATCTTCAAAATTTCGTATTTACCGCGGAAACTTGACATTTATCTTCCCTTGCGAACCAAGCGTAAACCGACATGCGGTTTATGGGCTGTTGGTTAAGAAATCGTAAGTTGGACCTCGAGTCATGTCTTAGGT
>NC_027755.1:7392224-7392499 GCF_000695525.1 Brassica oleracea var. oleracea
CTCAGCCTAAGGGCCGGAAGAGGAAGTTTACCAAGGGCGGTGACGAGGAATCTTCGCAGCAAGGAGGCTCGAGCATAGCGTCGGGGCTTCGCAGAAAGGTTTGTCGCTCACTTACTTTCTTGATTGTTGTATATTTTTCTAAAAGGCAAAGAATCCCTAACTTTCTTTTCGTTTTGCAGTTCGTGTCGTTGATCGACGGGATGATCAGCGAGTGCGGTTCTGAGACCAGTCGTCTTGCCGGGGAGTTGTTGGAACTTCAGGGTAGATGGTCCGAA
>NC_027755.1:7392676-7394450 GCF_000695525.1 Brassica oleracea var. oleracea
AGGATTCAGGAGGCCGAGGACGCTCTTAGTTCTGAGTTCCAAGCTCGCTTGGCGAAGATCTCCACCTTTCTGGGCTCTCCCGAGTGCATTCGGAACAGGGATTTAGCCTTGGCGACGATCGAGGGCGGGATGGCCGTGGTTCAGTCGTTCCAAAGTGAGACTCCTCCGACCTTAGAGGCCGAAGAGGCCCAACTGTCCGGCTGCAAGGGAGATTTGCCAGTCGTGGATGGAGATTTCGATCTCATCCTAGCTGACCTGAAATCCGCATGCCTCCTTCCGATGTGTTCAGAAGGCCCTGAGGGGAAGGATTCGGTACTCGGAGGTGACACGGCTCCAGGTTTAGATGAAGCGACGAGTGAAGAGGGAGCGTGAGCTCTGAGGATGACTTTGGTTAGATCTCTTGCGGGAGATTTTTTTTTATGTTTGATGTTTCGGCCTTAAATGGCCTTATTTCGTGTTTCGGGACTGGTCGTGTGTGGCTTTGAATCCCCGCCGCTCTGCGACTTTTATGACAAGATGGTCGAGTTGCGTTTTTCATAAGCTTACGTATGGAGTGGAAGAAGGGTGATGAGTTGTCGTCTCATATCCTTTTTCAATGTGAAATGTTTTGTTTGAGATCTGTTTCAGGAGTTTTTCCGCGAGGTATCGACTTCGCGGGATATCTGAAGATGTCGAACATAAACATAGAGGCATGGTTTTGGGATCTCGTATCTTTTGGATATCATGCCTTGAGATGTTAGAGACCAGTGCGCTGGGTTTAGGGCAAGACCTAGGTTTACTTTCGGTTTAAGATTTTGTGCGGTGACTAGCCGACTATCGATTTATCTGTCTCGATTTTAACCTAATTCGTACCGATTTAAAGTCCGCAATAGGTTCTCGGCTTATATGACTTGTTAGATACAAATCGAGCATCTCTCCGGAGACAATTTTTAAGCCAACCGGAAGTGCTGGACCAAAATTTTGGGTTTCTTTTATAGCGCTATTATCCTTGTGTCGGATGTACGAGAGTCATCCGCGTAAGATGGCTATGTCTGTTTAGGACGTTCGAGAGTTCGATGTGATCAGCACCAAACTTGGCGGCAAATGCCGTTGTTTAGAGTTTTTGCGCAAGATATGTGTTAAAATTTTCATCATTTTTTGACGGAGTGTCCGTTATCGTTGTTCGGAAGAAGTAATCCTTGAAGCATCTCTCGCGACGTCTCGCGATGCCAATTGCTGCTTCTTCCTAACGGCTGATTTATTTTCGAAATTTGAAAATGTTTTGCGGATAAAAGATAATTTGCTTGGTCGAGATATGTCGGAAACATCGAAGGCGTGGTCGGATGTTTTCGAGTTTGAGAGTATACGAGTATACGTATCTACTGCCCCCCTTTTTTGATGACGGGGGACAGCTGAATTTTCCTTTTGACAAACTGCCTACGTACTCCTTATGGAGATCAAGCCGTCTCGTAGTTCGGTGATTGCGAGTTGGTCAGTGATAGTATTTTTTGAGATGCATCGTGTTCCAGGTCCTTGGAATTTTTATGCCTTGCATGTTGGCTATTTCGTAGGAGCCTGGTCAGACGATTTTTTCGATTTTATATGGTCCTACCCAGTTTGCTCCGAGTTTTCCTGCGTTTCGTTCAGCGGTGTTATGGAAGACTTTGCGAAGGACTAGATCTCCCTGATTAAATCTGCGATTCCATACATTGGAATTGTAGTACTACGCGGCTGCGTGTTGGTAATTTTGGATTCGGATGAGCGCTCGATCCCGGCGCTCGTTAATGAGATCGAG
>NC_027755.1:7394619-7395329 GCF_000695525.1 Brassica oleracea var. oleracea
TTCCCCTTCCAGGCACGTCATGAGTGGTCCGGAGAATCTCCATTTGTAATTTTTGCCGTCTACTATTACGTAGCGCGCGGCCTGTGTTCGGACTTTGCGGGCTGCCCATTTCTCGGTGGGCAGGTGTCCATTGATAATGTAGTCTCGAATTGTCTGCAGCCATGGGGTATCGCAGCCGTAATCAGATTGCTCAGATTGCGGTTGTATCGTAACTTCTTCTTCTTTGTCATCTTGACCTTCTATGAGGTTGACGACGATTGGTGGTCCGATGCTCGGATGTTCGATGAAATTGACCGGAATTTGAATCTTCTTCAGCCACGGGGTATCACAGCCGTAATCAGATTGCTCTGATTGCGGTTGTATTGCAACTTCTTCTTCTTCGTCGTCTTGACCTTCTATGAGGTTGACGACGATTGGTGGTCCGCTGCTTGGGTGTTCGATGAACTCGACCGGAATTACCCTTTTGAGTCCTGGATCAGAACTTGATGCTAAGGCCGCGAGAGCATCTGCCTGGATGTTTTCGGAACAGGGAATTCGCGTGAGGGCAAAATAGTCAAACTTTGGGCTAGTTTTTGGACCAGTTTAAGGTACGCATCCATCCGTTCGTCTCTGGCTTCATACTCTCCGCTGTACTGACTTGCCACTAACTGGGAATCGCAGTAAGCGTGGATGTTTCGTATCTTCAAGCCGTGAGCCAAACGCAGTCCTGC
>NC_027755.1:7395537-7395916 GCF_000695525.1 Brassica oleracea var. oleracea
GTCTTGGTCGGTACTCGATATCGTATTCGCTCAATTCTACCGTCCATTTGGCTAACCGGCCCGATTGACTCGGGCTTTGCAGGATCGTTCGTAGGGGAAAAGTCGTGAGGACGACGATCGTGTGGGATTGGAAATATGGTCTTAGTTTTCGGGTCGATGTTACGACCGCGCATGCCAATTTTTCCATCAACAGGTATCTAGATTCGGCATCCAGCAAGGTTTTGCTGATATAGAAAATGGGTTTCTGTTCGCCGCGTTCTTCTCTGATTAGCACGCCGCTCACAGCTGTTGCTGATACAGCGATGTACAAGAACAAAGGTTCCCCCTCCACCGGTTTTGCGAGGACTGGGGGGAAGCCAAATACCGCTTCAGCTGTTGG
>NC_027755.1:7396301-7396696 GCF_000695525.1 Brassica oleracea var. oleracea
TACTACGGGGTTGGCGAGCCAGTCTGGATACCTCACTTCTGTTATTGACCCGACTTTAAGCAATTTTTCGACCTCGTCGTTGACCGCGGAAGCTTGTTCAGGCCTCGCTTCCGCCTTTTTTGTTTGACGGGCTTGAAAGTCGGATCGATATTTAATTCGTTACACGTTATGTCAATGTCAATCCCCGGCATATCTTCCGCGGCCCATGCGAAAGTATTGAGGTTCATTTTTAGACAGGTTACGAGCTCTGTCCTCAAAGGCTCGCGGAGATTGGCTCCGATTTCGATGCATCGTTCCGGAGATGCTTCGTCGAGCCAGACCGTGACCACAGGCTCGCAAGTTGGTTCACATTTTTCCTCTAGGGCCGCGATGTTACGAGACTGCCAGTAGAGTTC
>NC_027755.1:7398747-7399337 GCF_000695525.1 Brassica oleracea var. oleracea
TGTCAATCTAATTTCTTTCTTATGACCAGAGCTTTGTCAATTTCAAAATTGTGTAGCAGCATCCACCACATAGGAGTTTATCTCCTTATAATCTGTTCTATGGTCTCTGTGAGTATCCTTGTGTAACAAGCTATGATCGTATGGTTTTAGTAGGAAACATGAACACCTTTAGACCTCGTGATCTTGTATTTTCCCACACAAGACCCATCTAGTTCACTGGTTTATATCAGATGGCGTTTCCGTATATATGTATGTGGCCAATACGCCTATCTTTCTCTATAGATACTTTAAAACCCAACGTTTATCTTTTCAATCTAATCTTTATTTTTTATGAGTACTCTTTCGTGGGTTCTGATCCTCGTTTATATCTTTATGTTCAAGTGCTACTCTCTTATGTACAAATATATCTTTATGTGTCGACACTTATATATGGTTCCATTGTGTTCCAGACATAATCTAATCGATTTGAGATTTCATTATCTAGGACCTTTGTTACCGAGTAGCTTGGCGTCCCAAACTACATGGTTTGGTACCTTAGATGTTTAGAAAAGGCTGCGCAGCTAAACATCTAAGGTACCAAACCATGTAGT
>NC_027755.1:7401553-7424775 GCF_000695525.1 Brassica oleracea var. oleracea
AATTCAATCAAAACAAACAAACAAACCAATCAGCCAAGTAATAGAACAAGCCACACGGCTATTTAGTTCAATTCAACATCATCCCTAGAATTAGATCTAAGTTCAATTGCAATCAATCAGTAGTGATCAGGTTCAGATATGAATGCAACAAGGCCAGACGGCCACATATGATGATCTAGAGCAATTAACCTAGTATGTATTAAGGCCACACGGCCACAATCTATTTCAAAGTGATAAAAACTAGATCATTATTAGGGTTTTTAGTTTAAACAAGATATATTCAGATTCAAGTTTTAAAACAATCCTAATCATAGCTCTAGGCGATCAATCAAACACTCAAGTTTCAAATCAAAATTAAAAACCCGATTTTCCAATTTAGGGTTTTAGGGATTTCGAAAACTTTGATCTTTGATCAAAGGGATTGATTTGAGATTCAAAACCTTTAAGGTTATGATTTTAATTGATCAATGGATCAATCTCGATTTAGGGTTTAGGGGATCGGACTTATTCGAGCTCCGATTTACTCTTTTAGGGTTTGATCTATTATCCTAGGGTTTTATATTTAGATATTAGTTTTTAGGATTTCAATCTTTACAAACAATCCAAATTCAGTTCTCATGTTCTTAGAATTAGGGTTACCTTTTGTTTGCAGATTGTAGGAACCGGACCACCAAGAGAACCTCGAACGGACGCGAGCTGGAACAAGCTGGTGTTGAAGTCGCGCGAGTTGATCGCTGTCGGGTCGCGAGCTGGCTGATCGGGGAACGCGAGCTGTAGCTGTCCGGGATGCAAGCTGAGAACTGATGGAGCTGAGGCTGTGTTCGTCTAGTATCAGAAACACCTTAGGGCTGGGGCTGATCGGATGAACACGAGCTGTAACGCTTGCAAGAACAGATTAGGGTTCGTCGGGTTAGGGTTTAAGGTCGCCGGCTAGGATTTAGGTTTAGGAGTTTTTCGATTAGGTTTTTAGGCTCAGGGTGTTTAGGGACTATTCGTTATACATTGAAGAAAGCAAATTCAAAGTATTTCTCAACGTTTGCTTTCTTCAATGTATAACGAGGCAACTAATCAAACTCATGAGCTTATTTCAAACTAGTCAGTAGTCCCCCACAAATATCCTTCTATGGTCTATTTATAGCAACATTGGTTATCATCTTTTTAAAAAAAAGATTTATACTCATTGAGTTAAATAAATATAAAAGATATATATGTATGATATATCAATGCCTAAAATCGTATCATTTACAAGAATGAGCCGGAAATGTTAAGATACCGATTCTGCATACACCGTGCCTACTTGGACAAAGATTCATAGAACAACCTCCGCATATTTTTTTTCCAAAAAATGAAATATTGAGATTTCCGTCCAAACAAAAACTATTTGTAAAAACATTATATCAGGAAGTTTTTCTGGGAAACATCACGGTTTTATAAAACAGTTTCTGTAAAACAAACAAAAAGTTCTACATAAAGGTTTCGTAAAATAACCAAAAATAAAAATTTGCAAAACAATCTTTTGTAAAATAAAATTTGGAATTTTTTTACAGAAAACTTTCATAAAACTAGCAGAACAATTCTGAAAGCATACAAAATCATCAACGGAGAACGGAAAAGGCAGGACAAGGGAAGAAAGTGGCCTCACTGCCAGACCACATCCCATATCTCATCGCCGGATCACATTGCCAGACCACATCGCCGGAATCACATCGCCGGATCACATCGCCCTTGAGCTCCCTCTCTCTCCTCTTTGCTTTGCCTCATCTCCGTGCCTCATCACCTGAGTTCATCGCCCTCAGCTCCTCTCCATGGCATCTTCTCCCATGCTCATTACTCATGAGACTCTCCATTTTCCTCATACCCTCACCACATTGCTCAGGAGTCTCTCTCTCTCTCTCTCTCTCTCTCTCTCTCTCTATTTATCATGTTCTCGTGTGAATAATGTCTGATACATTAATCTTTTTTCAATCGGATTTGCCGTTGAGATTTTACGTATAAAACAAGAAATACTTTGTTTTCTCGTAAAGTTTAACCAAACATCGAGTCGAAAACGATTAACTTAAACACCATAACATTTTTCAACAAAACGAAATAAATTGGATCATTTCATTGACCACAATGACACCAAAAAATTGAAACTTCAAGTGAATTGATGATTTTTCTGAGAAAAGTCTTAAAAACACATAAGCGATAAAACGGTTTGAAATGGTCTAAAAGATGACACGAGCTACTTAGGATTTGAAATGGCCCATTGTCAACGAAGGTTTGGAGTGGATATGGAAAGAAAGAGAATAGTGGAATATTTTCGGAAAGGATCAACTCGAATTCCGAAAAATAAGGCAAGATAGGAGGAAAAGGAAGATACAAATCTGTCAGAAAAAGGAAAGTCGGCCAAACTTGGAGGGGTATATAAACATAGCGAGACAGAGAAGAAAATAGAAGTTTTTCGCTACAGAAACTCTCTGCACTTAGAAACCTTAAGCTTTATTTTTGCCACACTTTGTTTTATTGCTTGCACTCACTTACTAGACGAATGTCGCGAAAGCAGTTGATCTCTTGTTCAACTCTTTATAAACTGAATTAAATTCGACTAGATCCTCAAAGGGTTATGTAGACAGCCTTTCATAAATTTCGGTATGAAATCAATAAAAAAAATTCACATCTCTTTTCGTCTTTTTGTTTTTGTTTTTGTTTTTGTGTTTATATGGTTAACGGAGAATCCGGACCTTCAAGGAAAAGTACACTTTCTTCCATCATGAAATTTGACAGTGCAAATTTTGGTTCTCATAGTCTCTGCTGACGATATTACACGTGTTATTGTCGTGGTCAACAAGATCAACACGAGTTGCGTGTTCACCTTCCATGCTTCCAGACATATTTCCTGATAAAGAATTTTGCGGCTTTGAGAACAAGAATATGAGGTCCCGACGGGCGGCCCAAACTCACATGATTAAACACTGTAACAAGATTACAATATAACAATATGCAAAGGCAATAAAGTTTCTTAAGTCTACTAAAATACCAATGTCACGCCCGCAATCCTGATTAGGATTGTCGGGACGGACCATGGTTCGAGGAAACGTACTGCCGATCAGTATGATCAAAGGCAAGCGTTCCATGGTCCAAATAGAAAGTTAAGTATGGCAAAAGTTAACCAAACGAAAGTGGGAAAGAAAGAAGTCAGCTAGGTCGAGTGGGACGGTAGCTGAACGAATTGAACGAGTAGCTCGACTAGCTCAACGAAGCTAAGTTTAGTTCACTCCAGCCCGGTCAGTACTAAGTCAGCTCCACTAGCTGGACTACTAGCTCACTCAGCTGAGAGCCAGCTCATCTCAGCTAGACGGACTGTTCGGGTTTTGGGCCGATGGTCCGGGTCCGGGTCAGTGCGGGCTGTTTGGTCCGGCCATATGGTCCATGGTTCGTTGGGTCTTGGGTAATGGTTTGGGCTTATGTCCGACCCAAACAAGGGCGGTTATGGGCGCATGGATGCAAGTGGCAAAGAGGTGTAAGCTTTGGTCCAAGTCGTGCCCATTCGCTATCAAGTCATGCCTGTTCGTGGAGCAAGACTTAACCCCTCATTTTCTATATATAGGGGGCCTCTTTGTCGATTTTATTCTTTTAGTTCCAGAGTAAAATGCTCAGAAAAAATCGTAGAGAGAGAGAAAGAGAGAAAGAGAGAGTTTCCAGACAAAGAGCAAGGCCGTTTGTGGTGGTTTGTTTCCGGCGACTTTGATCGTTTGGGAATCATCTCCGATCAAGGATGGGAGATCACGGCAAGGAGAAGAACGTGGAGAACCCAGACGTAGTTTCCAAGGTATGTGATGGACCGTGGCTCCATCAGTCCATACGGACGGTCCATGTGGCCGAACCGCAGATCTGGTCTGTTCCATAGTCTTATCCGTTTCTATTTATCTGTTCCGATTCCTTCTTCTTCTCTTTATTGTTATACACGAAGGGTTGTGATGGTTGGGTCCAAGGGTTGCGTCCTTAGACTTAGGCCGGTCACATCCTAACCGCAAACCTAGACACGGGTCGGTTATGTGGATGGTCTGAATCGTTCCAGAGATGGGGCGGTTGGACTGAACGGTTGGGAATGACCCAAAGGGCACGAGTTACCAAGAGTCATGAGTTACCAAAGGTTGTGAGTTGCCAAAGGGTGCAAGTAACCAAAAGGTACGAGATACAAAGGGTCGCGAACATCAAAAGGTACGAGGACCAAAAGATGCCATCGACCAAAGGGTGCATGTTCCAAACGGTGTCTATTGATGCAGGTTCTGTCCGATCCTTACGGGTCAGTCTATGAATTGTAAAGTCAAGAAAATGCATGGTTCGTTTAACCGGACTATGAGTCGCAAGGTCTGACTGGTTGTTAAGCCATCCGGATTGGGCTTGGGCCTTACTCGGTTGTATGGATCCATGCTCAGTGCCGGATCAGGTAAGGAAGTCCATTGGACCGTCGAGCCGGACTTCATGATTGGCCACTCGAACCTAGACTCTGTCCGGATAGACGGACTGGTCTTTCGGCGATATGGTTCTGGCCGTGTATTCTGATTATTTATTTTGGACTGTCTATCTGTTTTAAGTCATGTGGGATGGTTGGATGATTGACTTAGGATATGATAGACATGTTCAGATTGTCTGTGATTATATTGATTGAGGTTTATCCGAGTTCTAGGAACCAAGCCAAGCATTGTAGAATCGTTCCATTCTATCCTCGGTTATGATTAATGCTTATGTGGTTGTGGTTTCAGGAACTAAGGATGGTTCTGGTCACGCCAAGGAGCCGTGAAGGCTCTGTTAGCGAGAGGCTGTGTAGTGTGTGGTTAGACGATGCTAGGGAGGAAATGGTTATTGTCTATGAAATTGTTCACAAGTTATGTATTGGATCACATGTTTCTAAGTAATACAAAGTAAACTTATTATTATTCCGCTGTGCTATCTGGTCGATTGTTATGAACCTCATGTTTGAACATGACTTAGTAAATAAAAGACTTGAAAATGAATCGAACAAGCAAGGAAATTAAAAAGTAAGTCCGCGGATCCAGTTGGGTCGAAAGGCCAGGATCGGGTCTTACAAACCACCTAAGCCTAAAGTTCCTAGGCGAGTTGCGGGTCGTGCTTAAACAGTCAAAAATCATAAAGCCTAAGTTTTAAGTTGCAGAGAGTTTCTGTAGAAAAATTTATGTCTCCCTTCCGTCCTTGTTTATGTACTCTTCCATGGTCGGCCATCTACTATTTTTTGTAGATACATTTCTGTTTTCTTTCCATAGTTCCCCTGATCTTTCCTATTTTCTGAAATTTTACTTTATCTCTTTTGGAAATCTTTTATTTTCTCATTTTCTTCTTATTCTTCTTTAAGAGAACTAAACTGGATTTCTTCACATGAAATGAAAGATATAAGGATCTGGTCTCTTGAAGATACGCGTGGAATCATAAAAAGAAATGTCACATTCAAAGAAAAAATGAAAGATATAAGGATCTATTGGGTGAGACCAATACTACTATAGAAAATAAGGTTACATTTTTAGATGAGGAGCTTAGGTATAAGCTAGCATATACTGAATAAGTGGAGGTTTTGTAGAAGATGAACTTTTTATAGATTCCCAGTCAGAAGAAAAGATTACGAAGGTTCATAATGAGACACTTAGGTCAGAAAAGTGAAATTATTAACTGCCCAGAGACATGGAAAGAATAGAACATAAACTTCTTAAGAAGCTGGATGATTATCTCTACATGGCTCCTCTTGCATCTAAAGATGCAGATCATGTTGAGCCAAGTTATTTTATAGCTGCTATGATGGAACCAAAGAAGAAGGAAGAGAAAATGGCATCCTATGAAGAAATGCAATCCTTACAGAATAGTTTCATTTGGATATGTTTAAATAAAAACAAAAGGAAGGAACATAATAGAATGCAAATAGATTTTTAAACGAAAGCCCGATATCCAAAAGTTGAAGAACTGAGATTCAAAAGTGGACTAGTAGCCAAAGCTATTTCTCATAAGGAAGGAGAAGATTATAATGAAATCTTCTTCCGGTGGTGTTAAACATGTTTAAATCAGGTATCTAATGTCCATTGTTGTGAATCAGGGACCTTCAGTTTGAACAATTGGACGTGAAAACATTGTTCTTGAATGGAGACCTAGATAAGAAATCTTCGTAAGCCAACCAGAAGGATATGTGGAAATGGGAAAATAATTTTTGGTATGTCTTTTGAAGAAATTTTTGCATAGCTTTCAATATCTACATTTACTTTCTCATATATGTGATAATATGTTGGTGGTTTGCAAGGATGCAGAGTTGATCAGAATTTTAGAGGATCCATTGAACTCAAGATTCAAGATGAAAGATCTCGGGCAGCTAGAAAGACTTTTCGGATTGATATTATAAGGGACTGACAGGCAATGGATTTTATCCACTTTTAGCCATGGTTTATGTGTTTTAATAACTAATTACAATATTTTAAAGTCTATTTAGTATATTTATAGGTTCATGAGTGATTTGGAAGAAAGTGATGATTGTGGAGCATTTTGGAGATAAAAGGAGAGAACATCCGAGCTGACCATCGAGCAAGACCAGAGGTCGACATTTAGAGGAAATAATCGACCGATGCACGCCTTGTGACATCGATCGACAGCAAAGCGCACATAAGCCCGTTTGGTTCTAGCCGACTTAGAGCCCAAGATTTCACCAAATTACAAGATTGCCCCTGACGAATTTTTAACCTACTATTTATAACTTGCCAATGTGTTTTAGGAAAAGTGTGATTTCTTGTTCCCTTGTTTTCACAGCAAAAGTTTTTCTAGAATTTAGTAGAGTTGGAGAGAAGATCCAGAGAGATTTGTGATTGGATCTCCATTATTATCTATTCTATATCTATGCAGTTTTTATACCTTATTGTTGCTATGAATTGCTTAGCTATGTCTGAGCAGTTCTATTGTTAGGTTTAGGGTTCAAATAGGTTATGAGGGATTAGCCCCAACTATACATTGCTAGTTGTGATATTCATCAATAGGATTGTTATTAATGCATGTTTCTAGTTTAGCTAACTAGAACCTTGACCTAGGAGTTGTAGGCACAAGTTAACACTTGAATCTCACCCTGAATCCATCCTAATTGAGCTATGATTGTTAGAGTACGGCGAAAGATGATCTAATAGGCCTAGTGAGCATTATTCAACCCACGCGTAAAGCTTGACTAATAGCGCGTCGATCGATATTCCTATAGAATAATCGATCGACGGTGCAAAAGGTGTATCGATCGATATTCCTCTAGAATAATCGATCGACACTTTCTAATTGGTCCGACCTACTGTTGAGACCATTAGATCTGGTCAATAGACAAACCTAGAAAGCGAACGCCGATCGGTTTGTTCTCAAGTGATTGAGCTGTATAATATCATGCATACAACTTTTAAGCATCTGAAGGATTATAATTCTGATTGCCTGAATAGAAACCCTAAGTCTAGCTATTTCATGTAAGTGTCAAAAACCCAATCAAACCAATCTAGCAACTACCTTGCTCACAACTTGCTATTTACATTTAAACATAATCAACCTAGCTTAATCACTCTGATTAGATTTATTAGGTTCCCTAGCTCCTTTTGGATTCGATCCCTAAGTAATACAATTAAACCTCTTATTTGAGAGAATAATTCACTCCTTAGGGTAATTTGAGTGAGATCAAATTTGGCGCAGTTTCCGGGGAGCTTTGATCGCCTACAGATCAAGTCTGATTTAGTCTAGGTTACTTCTTTAATCCTGTTTCTGACATAAAAAAATTTTCATTGTCTTTTCAGGTGCATGCCCAGCAGTACCAAAAACAACAAGGAAACACCACTGCTATTCTCATCAGATCCTGCAAGCTTGGCACGTTCGATCCGCAAGGAAGATGCTCCTCATCGATCGACAACAACACCGGTTCGTCAATCGATTCTCGTCAACCACCGTCAACCCAGACACCAGTCTCGTCGACCGACACTCACTCACCACCGTCGACCGAAGACACTCTTCCGTCGACCGATATCTTCCACCCGACGTTGATCGATACTTCAGTCCGAACATCGATCGATACTGAGCCCCGAGACATGGTTGCGACTTTAGTTCTTTTACGAGATGAGAGTGGAGACCTGCATGACAAGGATGATCATCTGCGTAATGCAGCAGGTCATAGGATAGATGCTCAGGGGACTGTAATCCCCGAGCCCGATACCGATGCTACATGAGATGCTCAACCTGTAGATGATGATGCTCGACCCATAACATTGGCTGATTACAACTGTCCATATCAGTTCTATGCCAACAGATCAGCTATTCATCCTCCAGCTATCCAGAGAGGTGATTTCGAGTTGAAGCCGCAATACTACACACTCATGGGAAAGACACCTTACTGTGGGTTATCTCACGAGAATCCTATGGACCATTCTGAGAGGTTCGAGGATCTTATATCTGCTATCAAAGTGAATGGAGTCCCTGAGGACTACCTGTTCTGCAAGCTCTTCAAGTACTCACTTGTAAGAGAGGCTTCGCATTGGCTTAAGCAGTTACCACCAGGTTCTCTTACATCCTGGGCCGACATCAAGAACGCATTCCTGCGTAACTTCTTTGATGAGGCACGTGCTGAAGACTTGAAGAACAGATTGCTACATTTACGCAGGAGCCTACAGAGTCATTCAGAAGCTTCTGGATCAGATTCAAGTCTTACCAAAGAGATTGTCCACACCATGGATTCAATGAAGTGTAGCTGCCTAGCATTTTCTTCAAAGGCATCGAGTGCAGTATCAGATGGCTCTTGATGCGTCTAGCGAAGGGAACTTCAACACTTGGAATCCAGAAAGAGGCTTTGAGACTTATTGAGAACTTGGCATCCAGCAATAGCACCAAGAACACTGATTTTGAGAGAAGGAAATCTGCAGCTATCCTTGGGAAGGAGCAGATGGACGAGGTGAAAGAAAAGTTGGACATTGTTCACAAGCTTCTCAGGAAGCATGTTTGCTTAGTAGAGGATGCAGATGCTGTAGATTTAGAGGATAAAACAGAAGTAGAGGAGGATGTGAACTTCATCAGTGGAACTGGATTCCAGAGGTCTGGAAACCAGAGGGGAAACGAAAACTTCTATGGCAATGGACATAGGAGTAACTTCAACAAGAGTTCGCAGCCACAACTACAATAGCAACAACAAACAACATGAGTTATGGAAACTCATCTTACCAGAAACCACCACCACAGACTCAGGAGAGCAAAATAGAAGCAATGATTGATCGGGTCCTTGAAGGACAGTGGAACCCGACTGTTGATTTTAATGGGAAGATTGATTCTGTCTACAACAACCTCAACACAAAGTTTGAGACTTTGAGCACTCATGTTAAGAAAGTGGAGATGCAAGTTGTTCAGACAGGAGAAGCTGTTAAGAAGCAAGAAGCTTCAGCAAGGGGGATAGGAGATGATGCAATGAAGCACCACGTGAATGCCATGATAGGTGATGATTTGTGGCAAGTGGTGAAGCATGAGAAGCAAAGGAGATTTCAAAGTAGAAAGTTCGATGAGTTTTGGCGGATTGCATTGGTGTCGATCGACGTTAGACTTCGAACATCAATTGACATAATTCAACCAGAACCGATCGACATGCTTTCCAGAGCATCGATCGACGACACCTACATAGTCGGTTGCATCGTGAAATGCCGTGAGGATCATGACCCACGAGGAGTTCGCAGCAAGACATTCACATTTGCCTAGCCTTTTTCATGTCAACAATGATCGGCAAAATGAGCTAGCCATCAATCGACAATGAGAGACCACCACCGATCGAAAACCTCCAGCACCCATCGATCGACGAGCGCCTCTCACATTCCGAGTGCAGTTGCCAAAGATCGACATCACACAAATCAATGCACTCGGGCCACAACCAAAACCTTCAGCTAACCCACCAGAGTCCACCAGTACACATTCAGAAGATGCACCAGATCTTATGCAAGTTGATAAGGCTACTATGGGGAGAACCGTGAGGAAAAGAAAGGAAAAGGTTGCTAAGCATCTGAAGAGGGGAGCTAATGAGAAGGAGATGGAACGTTTTCTTAAGAGAGTCCTTAGGATTCCACTGGAGAAACCATTCGAGGAAGCTTACTTTACCCACATATTGTGGATGTTCTTTAGAGAGACCAAGGAGATTGAAGAGGACATTGGGAGAATGTTCCATCAGGTCTGAGATAAGATGAAGAATAAGATTACCCTGAAGAAGAAGAGTGATCCTGGGAAGTTTGCAATACCATATATGGTGAAAGGTATTGAGTTCCCACATGCATTATGTGACACATGACCATCATTCAGCATTCTACCTAGGGTTATGGGAGACCAGCTAGGTCTGAAGGTAGAGCCTTTCATGGAATCGTTCACTTTTGTGGATTGTTCTCAGAGGAACTCAGGAGGAATTTTCAGAGACATTGAGGTGCAGATTGGTAATGCCCTAGTTCCAGTAGATTTCCATATCTTGGATATCAAGCTGGACTGGAACTCTTCTCTATTACTTGGAAAAGCTTTCTTGTCAACAGTAGGAGCAGTATGCAACATGCAAACCAACCAGTTGTTTCTGGAGCTCATAGACCCGCACGTCTACTATGATCCAATTCCAGTTATAAAACCACAAACTTCCTCCAGATGAATCAAAGATTATCCATTACTCATTGGAGCATGTCATTGTGGAGATGAGTACGAAACATGGTACTAGAAATCGATCGAAACTCACATCCCAACATCGATCAACAGTCTCAACCATCATAAATCGATCGAAAATCTCCTCGAAGAATCGATCGGCAGTAGTCCAGACGATTCCATAGAAGATTTTACAGAAGGTTCTATTGACAGTTGGGAGAATGACTACTACAATCCCACTTTTGCAGTAGACACTACAACACCTTCAGACAGAGATATTATGCATACAGAAGAGTATGATGAGGATTACGAAGAGGAACGAGCTATAGAGTATCATGCTCTTCTTACAGAAGAAGATAGACTTCTCCACTATTCAAAAGGGATAAGGAATGCAACGTCCACAGAGGTTACACCACATCAATCGATACTCATCATCACCAGACAAACCGTACACGAGCATCGACCGACATCGCAACTACCTATCGATCGACGATGGAGTCGACCATGCACAAGAAGGAAACTATTCAATTGGCAGTTGGGCAGATGATCACTATCACCAGAGCTACGCAGTAGAAACAACAATATATGAGCTGAAACCACTCAAATTACCCTAAGGAGTGATTTATACTCTCTCAAATAAGATGTCAAGTTGTAGTACTTAAGGATCGAATTCACAGGGAGCTAGGGAACCTAAGAAATCTAATATGATTTGTTAAGCAGGATATTTTAATGATTTAAATGTAAATTGCAGTTTTTATCAAGCAAGTGTTTGCTCAATTGATTGGTTAAGGTTTTGGTGCTTAAAAGGAAATAGCTAGACTTAGGGTTTTTATTCAGGAAACTTGGGATTGCCTAATGAGTTACATGCATGATAATGTAAAGCTCAACTACTTAGTCAACAAGTCTATCAGCTTTCGCATGTTTGGACTTGTCTATTAACTAGATCTAATGATCTCAACTATCGTTTGTCGATCAATTAGAAAGCGTCGATCGAAGATCCTATAGGGATATCGATCGATTCACCTTTCGCTCCGTCGATCGATTATTCAATAATGATATCGATCGACGTGCTTCTGGTTAAGCTTTATGCGCGAGTTGAATGATAGCTTACTAAGCTCACTAGATCAGCTCTCGCCTTACTCATAGCAAGAAACTTAGCTCAGTTAGAATGTTTTCAGGATGAGAATGAAGCTCTCACCTTTATCTATGAATCCTAGGAAAAGTTCTAGGTAGCTAATCTAGAAACATGCATTAATGAACAATCCTAATGACAATTACCACAACTCAGCAATCTATAGTTGGGGCTAATCCCTCCTAACCTATTTAAACCCTAAATCTAACAATGAAACTACTCAGACATGGCTAAACAATTCATAACAACAATTAGGTTAGAAACTTCATTAAAATAGTAAATAGATATTAATGGAGTTCCAATCACAAATTATAACTTTGGATATTTTCTCCAATTTATCTAAATCCTAGAAAACCTTGCTATGAAAATAATAAAACAAGAAAACACTGAAAATCACACTTTGCCTCTAACATGGTGGCAAAGATTATATAATTAGGTTAAAACTCGTCAGGGGTAATCTTGTAAATTGATAAAGACTTGGGCTTCAAGTCGTCTGTGACCAAACGGGCTTTTTGCGCGTTTCGCTGTCGATCGATGTCAAGACATGAACATCGATCGATTATTCCTCTTCAATATCGATCGACGGTCGAGCTCGATGGTCATCTCGGGTGCTTGCTCCAAATATCTCCTAAATGCTCCAAAATCATCACTTATCTCCAAATCACTTCTGATCCTATAAATATTCTAAATAGACTTTATAATATAATAATTAGTAGTTAAAACACTTATAAACCATAGATATAAGTGGGTCAAATCCATGGTCTATCAACTCCCCCAGACTTACCATTTAGCTTGTCCTCAAACAAAATAAACTGGCAGTCTCTCTGAAAGAGGTTTGAAAACAGCAGAGACTCACATGATTTAAAACTTAGAATCATCACCTCTATAATATTGCAATCCACATCTAAAAAGTCCTAATCACAAAAGCACATTATACCATATCCTAGCTTAGCAACCAAATTCATCTAGCCAACAACTTAGCAAATTTTGTGTGACATTCCCCTCTACCAACCTCATTTCTTAGCATAAATAAAAGTGTAGGTTTTACCTTGGGGGTATCGATCACAGGATGCAAGGATTTTCAAACAAGTATCTGGACCTGCAGGTGAACATTAGTTCATGTCCTCTCTCTACTAATTTTCTCTCTTAGTCAAAGTCTGTTTATATTTGCAAGATCATTAACCAAGATTGGACATGCTTCCATGAATCAAGACTTAATGGTGATTGCCTCCAAGTCTTGTTCACTTCTTTTTGACCTATATCCTAGGATTATTCGTGAAGCAAGCCTTAATGGTTGTATCCACCAAGTCATGTTTTAATCCTTTACCTATAGAATTCTTATGAAACAAGTCTTAATGGTTGTAGCCACCAAGTTATGTTCGAATTCCTTCCTAATAAATCTCTAATAGATATATATATCATAAATATTATTTATTATTATTATTATTATTTTTTCCTATCTATAATTCGAAAATAGAGAGAGAAATGGTGACAAATCTATCTACACAAGGCTTTACCTTCCAGACTTGTTTGAAGAATCCGATCTCATGTATACCAAGCCCCAAGACAAGCAGTTGTGTCAAGTTTAGTGTTGGAGGTCAGCTTTGGTTCCTTCAAACAATCTCAGCAAGTGTGAATAGTTGACATGTTGATCCACTGTAGTATCTTTAGTACTATCTGCAATCAGTAAGTCTAGAATGGTGCTAAAGAATTGTTAGATAACAAGAAAAAATCTAAAAGTTCATTATCCCATTCTTGACTCAACAAAAACTTTTTGAAAAATGTTTTAATAAGACTCATAAATAAATTACTATCAGTAAACCTCCCCTTAGACTTAAACTACACTGTCCCCAGTGTAATTTCAATCGGATTTATGGTGAGAACTAAATCATAAGGACTCAATGTAACAAGTTAGAATGATATACCAGACCGGAATGGATGTCGACCGATGTAAGGATGTTGATATCGGTCGCGGCAAGTTAGGCAATGTCGATCGATGTAGACAGTTTCTCGTCGGTAGATACTCACAGCTATCGTCTACTCGGATCTTTTTTTTTTAAATGACCTGCAATAATTAAAAACCAACATAAATATTATATTAATAAAAACTAAATAAATATTAACTAATAGTGGGTTGCCTCCCACTCAGCGCTTTGTTATAGTCATTTAGCTTGACTTAAGAGGTGATTGGGCTAGTGATGTTGAAAGTTGGCACTTGTTGGGAAACAAGTCTCCATGTCTTCTTTTCGCTTGTTGAACCATGTACCAGTGAAGTCTCTCATTGCTTCATCCCCTCTGCGCCATTTTTCCTTCATTGTTGCAGTTGTGTTTTCCATCCTCTGCAATCTATCTTCAAGACTCTCAAGGTTGAACTGATGTCTTCTAAGTGTGGCGTAAGTGTCAGCTGAGATCTCCTCTCCATGGTAATATGTGCCAAACATATCTGATGTCATCTTTGGTACTAGCCGGCCTCGGTTTGCAGCTTCGTCGACCGATGTCTATCTACGAATGTCGGTCGATATGTTATTGCGTCTGTCGATCGATGCAGATGCTTCTGGTCGACGGGCAATGTAACTCTGAATCTCCACCAATTCCCCTTGTATAGCTTCAATCTTGGAAGTTAAAGCACTAATACTAAGATCCATTGGGAAATAGATGTCATCACATCTCCCATCAAGCCTCTCTTCTGTAGATTCTAGAGCTCTGTAGATCTCTTCTACTAACTGATCTATCTCTTCTCTGGTGTGAAAATCTTGTGGTGACTTCATCGGTGGTGAGTGTGGTGGATTGTTGTCGACTGATGCTGGTAAGCGATGGGCGATCGATGTTTGTAAGGGATTATCGATCGATGCATGTTGTCTTTTGTCGATCGATGTATGGCGAGAAGCGTCGGTCGCTTGCTGAATTCTGGCTATGTCTTGCCTCATCTCTTCCATGCATGTAGTTATCCAACCGATGCTATCATTCAGTGGATGGTAGACACCATCAAGCTTCACCTGGAAATCACTTTCATACTTCTCTTGGGCTCCACAGACTCCATAGAACATCTCATTGATCTCGTCCTTGCTGTAAATTTCTGGTACCAGCTTAGTCTATGTGAATGAGCTAGCATGTTTAGGAAGACATATGTAGCTTGGCTCATCTCTCGAAGCTCTTTCCAGAAGTCTTCTGATATCTCTGTTGTGAACACGAATGGTGCGTCCCTCTAAATCTCTGGCGTATCCCTGATCATCTCTGTAGACTCCATACTCATTTTTCTCTTCCCTGAAGAAGTTCCTGGTACCGTAGAAATCAAAGGCCCTTCTACCGAATTCTGGACGTCTGTCGACCGATGTTGGGACGTCAACATCGATCGATGGTCGAGTGGGATGGCGAGACCTTTGTTTGAAGCTTTTGTCTATGCCACCAGCTGTGTCATAGAACTCTTTTGTATCCTTCTGTTGGTATTCTGGAATGTTGTGTTGATGTACGAACAAATTTTCTGCTTCATTGGCTGTCTGAAGGATGTCTGCAATATCTTTTCGAGATACGTTCAGTATACGTCCGTCTATTGCTCTTGCGTAGCCATCTTGGTCCCTGAAAATACCAAATTCGTCTGGAGTTAGATACTCGTTATCAACTTTATCTTTCTCGCTTACAGTGGTCTTTTGTTTAGAGCGGATGTCAATCGATGTTGTATGAGCAACGTTGATCGACATTGAAGGATTGATGTCGATCGATGGACGGGTTGCTCTGTCGATCGGATGGCTGTATCGTGTTCTTCCCCAAGCAGCTTCTGCTTGATGTTGATCTGTTTCATCGCGTCTTTGCATGTTGAGAAATTCCTCATATGGGAAACCTTCATGTAGTTCATCTGCTCTTGGCTCATACATTGTTGTTTCTACTGCATAGCTTTCGTGATGGTGATCATCTACCCAACTGCCAATCGAGTAGTCTCCTTCTCGCACACGGTCGCCTTCTGCGTCGATCGATGAGTAGTTGGCTATGTCGGTCGATGCTCATTTCTGGTTTCTCTGATGAGGTTGAGTATCGATCGATGGTGAGCCTATCATGTCGATCGATGGTGCATTCCTTTTCCAAGAGGAATGATGTAGAAGTGTATCTTCCTCATCAAGGATGGCTTTGTACTCAGTAGCTCGTTCTTCCTCATAGTCCTCGTCATACTCTTCTGTATGCATGTTTTATCTAGTGTACCCGGCAATAGTGGGGTTGTAGTAGTCGTTTTCCCAATCGTCTGGACTACTATCGACCGATTCTTCATGTGGTGTGTCAGTCGATTTCAGATGGCCCATGTCGATCGATGTTGCGGTGTGAGTTTCGATCGACGCTGAGTACTCTGTCTCGTACTCGGCTCCACAGTGGCAAGCTGCAATGATTCCTGGATCATTGATTCTTCTGGAGGTCGTTTGTGGCTTCTTGACTGGGATAGGGTCGTAGTGGGCATTAGGATCGATGAGTGCTAGACACAACTGGTTGGTTTGCAAGTTGCACACTGCTCCTACTGTTGACAAGAAGGCTCTCCCAAGCAATAGAGAAGAGTTCCAGTTTAGCTTGATGTCCAGGACATGGAAATCAACTGGAACTAGGGCATTACCAATCTGCACCTCTAGGTCTCTCATATTCCCTCCTGAATTCCTCTGGGAACAATCCACAAAAGTGAATAATTCCTATGAAGGCTCCACTTTTAGACCCACATGGTCTGCCATAACCCTAGGTAGGATGCTGACTGATGCTCCTGTGTCGCACTAGGCATGTGGGAACTCAATACCCTTTACCGTGCATGGTATTGCGAATTGCCCAGGATCACTCTTCTTCTTAAATGTAACCCTCTTCCTCATCTTTTCTCTAGCTTCACAGAACATTCTCTTGATGTCTTCTTCTTTCTCCCTTGTTTCTCTGGACAACATCCATAATCTGTGAGTGTAATAAGCCTCCTCGAATGGCTTATCTAGAGGAATCCTGAAGACTCTTTTTCTGAAACTTTCCTTTTCCTTTTCATTGGCCCCCCTCTTCAGATGCTTCTCCACTTTTTCCTTTCATTTCCTTAGGGTTCTTCCCATAGGAAACCTATCGACTTCCATCGAATCTTCTCCATCATCTGAAGGTATCCTGACGGTCTCTGGTGGGTTTTCTGAAGGTTTAGGTTTGGGCCTGAGTGCATTAAGATGTGCAAAATCTATCTTTGGCATCTGCACTCGGTACGTAATAGGTGCTCGTCGATCGATAGACGCTGGAGGTTGTCGATCGATGTCGACATCTGTTTTTCGATCGATGGGAGTAGCAGCATGTCGAGCGATTCTTACGTTATCAGGGTTGGGCGGATGTGGGTGTTTTGCTGCGAACTCCTCGTGAGTCAGAATTCTCACAGCATTGCAAGATGTGGTTGACTCTGTAGGTGTCATCGATCGATGCTCTGGAGAACCTGTCGATTGATTTGGACTGGAGACCGTCGATCGATGTTCATGGTCTGGCGTCGATCGACACCAGTGCGATCCGCCAAAGCTCATCAGACTTTCTACTTCGAAATCTCTGTCTTGCAGCTTCTCTTCCTTTACCACTTGCCAGAAATCATCCCCAATGATGGCATTCACGTGGTGTTTCATCACATCATCTCTTACCCCTCTTGTCAAGGCTTCCTGCCTCTTAACAGCTTCTCTTGTCTGAACAATCTGCATCTCCAGCTTCTTCACATGAGTGCTCAAAGTTTCAAACTTTGTGTTCAGGTTGGTGTAGACAGAATCAATCTTCCCATTGAAGGCCACTGTCATGCGCTGCTGTGCCTCAAGAACCCTATCAAGCATCTCTTCAATCTTGCTCTCTTGAGTAGGCGGTGGTGGCTTCTGGTAGTCGGAATTTCCATAACTCCTGTTGTTGCTGTAGTTGTTGTTGTAGGGTTTCTGGTACTGCGAACTCTGGTTGAAATTACCCATATTTCCATAGGAATTTCTGTTTCCACCCTGGTTTCCAGAACCTTGGAATCCAGTTCCACCAATGAAGTTCACCTCTTCTTCTTCCCCTGCTCTACCCTCTGTGCCTACAGCCTCTGCTCTTCAACCAAGCAGACCTGCTTCCTAAGAAGCTTGTGAACACTGTTCAGCTTTCCCTTCACCTCATTCATCTGATCATTCCCAAGGATGGTGGCAGACTTTTTCCTCTCAAAATCAGTGTTCTTGGTACTGTTGCTAGATGTTAGGTTCTCAATAATCTTCACTGCCTCCTCTGGCACACGACCAGGAGCCATGATGAGCAAGCTGAGACGGGGATCTCCCAACAAGGGGACGAGGTTCTATGACAGGACAGAGCCCGCGAGCTATCAAAAAGCAAAGGTAAAACGTAGTCTACCTATTTGGAACACCTTGCAACCTACTATTCTATATTAGGATCCCCAGATCTCAATTTATATTACTATATTATCTATTGTTTAAACATTTTGGTTTCCTACTTATATGTATGCTAAGAGTCTCCGGACAAAGCTTATATAATGAAATAGTTCCGACTATAAAAGTAGTAGGAAAACACAATACTTAAAGGGGCATATAGGGCTGGATAAGGTTCCACGAAACCTTCGAATCCCAGCTCAACCTCATTGATACGTGGAATTTCCACGTGAAAACAAATGGGTATGAGACATAAAGCAGGAATGGGTCTGCGCAAACCTGAGTATGTTGTCGATACTACCTAAAACCCCTGTATAGCCTAAGGCATATCGGGGTCCCCAAAAATCATACGCGCAAGTACCTGTATTAAAACGCTCCAGGCTATACGATATAAGGGACGTTATATAAAAGTGCCAAAGTACTGTGACATACAGGGAGCACTCGACTGCTTGACCAGACGTGGAGAGTGGTATAGTCTGGCACTTGGATTTTCATCCACACCAGCAAAACTTTAATAAGTCTGATAGTGGCTTCTGCAGAGGCAGCATGCAGCACGGGAACTCGATAGTGACCAGCTTTCGAGCGGTAGAATGCGAAATCCCAACAGGTACCGGTAGTAGTCTCTCATAGGGAGGCGGAATACGATCCCTAAGAAAAATTTTAATTCCTGGTTAACACGAAACCCGGATCCAGGCCCACAGGCCATCTAACAAACTTTAAGTCTCGCGGGAAACCCCAAAGAGCTCTCGAGATCATAAAAGATCCAGGGTCCAACACCTAATAAACCACGGACCCATGGTCCATGCGTTCTACAGTTAAGCTGGGGCATCAGGAACCCACAAATCTCGGGGTCCAAAGCCAACCGGACCCTCACACGGGTCAGAGACCTCTCTGAAGGACTCATGAGTCCCCTGTTCGCACATTTAAAGCGACTCACGGATCTCCAAGCGTTAAGGACGAATACATCTTCGGTCCAATCTAAGACCTCACATCTTCTTCATTTCGACTAAGACCCTCAAGCCTGGAAGCTGAAAGGAAGGTTCCCTGAGTCTCAATAAAGACCAAGTCCTCAAGACCACCTTTCTTCACCACCAGTTTGATTTCAAGAAAACAAAAGCAGGGATGCGAAAGATATAAAGAAAAACAGAAAGAAGAAATCTGAAGCACAATTATTAAAAAGCCAACAGGCCAGAGTTTAGAGACGAGGCCACAAGGGACCGATGTTCAAAAGAAATACAAAAAGGCACGAAGGCCTAACCAAAGTTTTAAACCCCCAACGGAGGCGCATACAACAACAAAATACATAGGAGTTTTTTAACAAGCAGATATGAGCTATTCGGCGGGAGGATCATCATCAGTAGGCTCCGATTTCTTCTATACCTCAGCCGGCCCGGGAATCTCAGGCTCGTCATCGAATGAAGGAGCTGGAAGTCCCAAGAGCTCGGCCTCGGTAGTCTTCACCGTCTTGTACTGCTTCAGCGCGACTGCAGGATCCCAGATATCGGTCTGATGACTGAGCCACTCCCTCATTAACTCCCAACGAGCCACTACCTTGGCGCCGCTCACAACCATGGTCTTCTCAGCACCAAAGGTCTCCTCAGCTAGCTTCAATTTGACCACCTCCTCTTCTCGGCTCTCCAGTTCCATCCGCAGAGCTTCATTCTCCGCCGCTGCCATCTTCCCTGCCTCGTCTTGAGCCTTCACCTTAAGCCTCAAAGCCTTGATCTCCTTCTCCCTGGCTAAGGCGTTGTTCTTCTCTTTGCGCAGCTGAGAAGTCAAAGCATCCGGATCAGCCTTGGACTGGCCCTCCATATTATTCCCGAGATGATGCAATTGGGACATCACCTACGCAAATGGACTCAATTAGCAACCCCAGTCGGAGCATCTCAGAAAAATGAGGGAAAGGGAATATTGCTTCTTACCCGAAGAAGGTCTCCTTGAAGAGATTGGATGGCTACAGAGGAAATCTCCATCGATGCTAAGAGGACAGGAGTCAAAGGAAACACTTTGGTGTTGAGGTTGGCAAGCACGGCAACTCACACGATGGAGTTGGAGACGCCTTAAGAGTGGATCCGGAAGCCTTAGACGTCCTTTTGGAAGAGGAAGGGGCCGTACTCGCGGTCGTCTGACGCTTGTTGCTCCTGATGAATTGCAAATCATCACCCTGTTCATCAGAGGCGGCCCGTTTGGAAGCACCCTTCTTCGCCGATATCACTCCAAGAGCTTTTTGGTACTCCGCCAATGCTTAATCACCTTTGGATCCAGACATTTCACCTGAAGCGTGCCAAACACCTATCAACCTCAATACTTACTCAACAAGAGCAAGAGTAACCGAAAGAAACTTACCCCAGATGCTGCAACGTCTCAATGCTTCTTTTCTCACAAGGAAAGGAACTTGACGCTGCTCAGAAGAAAGCTCCAATATCCGTTTAATCGTCTCCTTCCCAGAAAAAAAGATCCAACTGAAGCGTATCTGCAAGAAGAAAAAAGAAACATTGGGAATCCAATAAATAGAGAGGTGATCAACGCGACTCCAACGACCCACCGGCTGCTCGCCAAACAGGGGAAAATCCAGGGAGATGCATGAAAGCAAAATTCTCGGTCCAACGGCCCTCGAAGACCGGATGATGCTTCCTTTCCTTCTTAGAAATCTCGTGAATAAGAGGCACCCTGCTACGAAGATGAAGATAATATCTCCCTTCTCCACCGTTCAAAGGCGAAACAGAGTAACAGTTTAGGACCTCTGCAACCCCGATGCTAAGGCCCTCGAGATCACCCAGATTCTGCAGAGAAATCAAAGTTCTCCAAGCCGGGGGATTCAACTGGCCTGGAGAAATTCCAAACGTCTCAGATACCTTCGCCACTAGTGAGGGAACTCGATCCCTGAAACCTGATTCGAAGAATCCCTTGTAAACAGGGATCTCGTCAATATCAAAGTCCGAAACCCTATCGACAGGGCCGGAGACTCTGATGATGACTTCATCAGAAAGATTGTATTTCTCTCTCCAGATCGCAATCTCCTCCACTCCAATCGAAGAATGGGGACCTACCGAGGAGAACCTATTTCCTCCCGCAACCAACGAAGCTCCTTCCATTTCAGCCAGGTTGAGATCTTCCACCCCCGCGGTCAAATCCAGAGAAGAGTCGGAGGAATCCATGGATTCTGGTGAAACAATTTCGATTCTTCGCTTCTTTGATCTAACTCTACCACCTATGGAGGAGGAGTCCGGAGCGAGGCTCGGCTTAGGGTTCATTCTATGAGTAGGAGAGACTCGGAAGAAGAGCTAGAAAAGGAAATAAGAGAGAGAAGGGCAAGAGAAAATAACTACTTGGAGAATGAGGAGCGGAACCGAGGATATCGTCGCCGATCTTTGAGAGAGAAATGGAAAGCGGCCGTAAAACAATGAGAATAAAGAAAGAAGGTTTGAAAGCCCTAAGTGGGATCCCACGCGCCGCAGAAAGGATATCACGCGACGGAGCGAATCTCGAGATTTCTCAAAGGCGTCTCTCATTAACCACAAGATCCCGTGGATCAACTCATTTCTTTGGGGTCCCCTATCAAACCCAGGAACCCTAGGAATGCATATGTCTCTCAGCCCCCGGAAGAAATCATCAAATCTCCAGACTCCTCCTTCAAGAACCTGAAGAAACACTACCAAGGCTGCGTCTTCTATAGAGAAACCGTCTCTCACTTGGATCCAAAGAAGAAATTCCAGCCAACGAAGAACCTAAAAGATGAGCTCCTGGAACGCTGTCCTGCCTGAGAATGAGCAACCCCGGTTGACTTGAGTGCAAAGGTTATTCCCCGAAATCGATGACGAAATCGAGAAATAAGGGGCAAACTGTTGGGGAAAAATACTCAGGTATCATTTTCCTCCTAACCCCAGGCAGGACCCTGATCTCCGGATCCCCGTTCCAGAAGCGTACTGGGTCCCCAGTATCGAGTACCCCGGTATCGGTTCCAGGAACCGCCTCTAGCTCCAAGAAAAGGCAAATTGCCGATAAGGGGAATCTTCCATATTTCCGAATATTGAAGACTTCTATCTACTCCAACCGACAAGAACCGACCTATAGACGACTATATAAAGGGAACCCAAACCCTAGAATAGGGGATCGACACTTTGAGGCTTAGAGATTATACTTAGACGGCTAGGGTTAGGGTTCATACCAAAAATACTTGTAATCCTTGCTTGTCTACTCAATAAAGATCTCTTGAAGTCTCTTTTTCTTTAATCTCTCATAAACCCTTATGAAGTACCTATAAATCTATACGAAACCCAGCTTATCCATTGTTCCGTAGTGCTCACAAAGATCCTACACAAAAATCCCCTAACACCTCTAACATACCGAGTGCAGATGCCGAAGATAGATGTTTCATGTCTAAATGCACTCAGGCCCAAACCCAAACCTTTAGATAACCCACCAGAGACAATAAAGATACCTTCAGATGATGCAGCAGATCCTATGGAAGTAGATAGGTTCCTATGGGAAGAACCCTAAGGAAAAGAAAGGAAAAAGTGGCGAAACATCTGAAGAGGGGAGCTAATGAAAAGGGAAAGGAAAAGGAAAGTTTCCAGAAGAGAGTTTTCAGGATTCATTGAGAAAAGCCATTCGAGGAGGCTTATTTTACCCATAGATTGTGGATGTTCTTCAGAGAAACAAGGGAAACTAAAGAATCTTGGGGTCAAAAACGGTTACGACGGAATTACCACTCGAAAATCCTCGGAGATCGTATTTCCGAAAGAGATAGTAAAAAGGAAGATGTAACTTTCGTAAAATATAAACAAACACGAAGTTTTTACAAAGAAGTATCCTTGAAGATTCAAACCAAACTAACCAAGCTCGACCGTTGCGTAATTACCACGCATACACGCTGTCCGGTCGCTGCGTAGCAACCAAGTCCGAGCCAAAGCTCGGTCGCTACGAAGCGACCAAGCTCGAGTCAAAGCTCGGTCGCTACGTAGCGACCGAGCGCTCGTCCCGCTACGTAGCGACCGAGCTTGAGCCAAAGCCCGGTCACCTCGTAGCGACCGAGCGATCGTCCCGCTTGGTCGCTACGTAGCGACCGAGCT
>NC_027755.1:7427020-7427987 GCF_000695525.1 Brassica oleracea var. oleracea
ATGCCGGCTACTGCCGCCTGTTCGTTGAAAACCTGGAAGGAGCAGCACTTGAATGGTTCGCACACCTTCGTCGTAACACCATTGGGAGTTTCCAACAGCTCGCATCTGAATTTCTCAAGCAATACTCTGTATTCATAGACAGAGAAACTTCCGATGTTGACCTCTGGAGTCTCTCCTAGAGGGAAGACGAACCCCTCCACGAGTTTATTAGTCGGTTCAAGCTGATAATGTCAAGGGTTAGTGGGATAAGCGACAAAGTGGCCATCGACGCGCTGAGAAAGACGCTCTGGTACAAGTCGAAATTCAGAAAATGGATAACTCTCGACAAACCACGAACGATCCAGGATGCCCTCCACAAAGCAACGGACTACATCATAGTAGAGGAGGAAACTAAAGTCTTATCGGAAAAATATAAGGCGGTAAGACCATCCTCGAAAGACGTGGACCCAAAAAGGAAAAAGAAGAACTCTCGTAACGGCAAGTACGTCCATCACGAGGGAGAAGATCTCCAGGGGGCGCATAACTATGCGATCAACTAGGATCAGGGTCGGACCACGGGCAACACATGGACTCGCAATCAAGGGTATGACGAAAAACACCTTCTGCGAGTTCCACCATTCCCGAGGACATTCCACAACCAACTGCAAAGTCTTGGGAGCAAGACTGGCCGCGAAGCTACTCGCTGGAGAGCTCTCGGAAGTAACTAGCGTCAAGGATCTGATCCTCGATTCTGATCGCCCTCCAAAGACGGACAGAAATCCGTCCGCTGAAAAATCCCCTCAACAAAACCAGCCAAGGGATGAACGCGGCAGGAGGCCAGACGACAAAGGGAACAATAACAATCACCGCAGAGTCAATATGATCATCGGAGGATCACAATACTGCGGCGACACTGTGTCGGCCATCAAGGCTTACCAACGGAAGGCGGAGTCGAGCGCAAATTGGTCTACATGGTCTCCTCCCCGAG
>NC_027755.1:7430017-7431577 GCF_000695525.1 Brassica oleracea var. oleracea
ACCTCGCTCGAACCACTCCCATCGCCGTAAGCAAGGTTCGGATCCCATCCTGGAGGCATAGAGTCATCCATCGAAAATTCTATGTCGCCAAGATCGACATCTTTTCCCTTCCGAGAGCTCGACTCCGGCACAGCTGTTGGAGCTTCGACGGGATTCTGGTCGTCAGATTTGGAGTCGCTTCCCGTGTCCGCAGCCAAAGCAGGACCGGGTTGCACAAATCCCAGTGCCTTCCGAACCCTCTTCGGCGTAAAAGAAGTCCAGAAGAAGGGACCGTTCCTGAGAAGATCCCGCACCGCAATGATGTCCTCAGAGAACGGAGCAAGAGGGTTGATGAAGGGACGATCATTCGGCAACCTCCGGAACAGCGGAATGCAACTCTCTTCGACGGACGCAGTGTCTATACGAACAAAGAAAAAGAACTTCTTCCATGAGTTGAAGTTCGAAATGAACTTCTTAACCACTAACATAAATTTCCGAGGGACCAACCTATGCTTATCCGTATCTGTGACAAGTTGAAGCCTCAAAAGAGCTTCATAATGATCGACGGAAAGGGAAATGCCATGCTCGTAGCTTAGGATCAGGATCCCAATAAGAGGCTGAATGGCAAGGGGAGTCAACTGGCTTATCGCAATTTCAGGTATTGGGAACCATAGGCGACAACGCACTACGAACGCCTCGTAGCAAGTGAAGTAACCCTCTGGGGGGCTGTTAGCACATTCCCCACGGCGAGGAACCCGGAACTCCATAGCATCCGGGATATGGTAGAACGATCGCATGATCGCGAGAAACTCGTCGGTACTCCTGCTTGCATCCCCTTTCTCGACTCCACGATGGGTCAGGACCGGGAACGACTTCTCCTTGGGAGGGGTCAACGAGCCATAATGAGCAACCCACCATGCCTCGTTCTCGGCAGGATGTACCGAGTGAGGCACGAACTCCATCTTCGGAACAATGAGCTCTTCGTAAGCACTCGCGGATGAAGACCCTTTTTTCGCAATCTTTTTCTTGCTCGACATCTTTAAACTTCTCCTAAGAAAATTGAGGAAAAGGGTGGACAGAAAGAAAGAAAATTATTTCTTAAGAAAGATCTTAGAGAAAGACAAGAAAGTGAAAAAATTATGAAACAAGTTACCTCCCTTCTTATAAGCATGAGGATTTACTGTTCAAGCTGGGACTTTCAGATATTAATTCCATCCATCACGCCTAACTTGCCGAACATGCCTAACCCAACGCTAGGATCCAACGATGCATGATCCTAACGGGCTGGGGGGCTAACTTTTGGGGTCAAAAATGGTTACGACGGAATTACCAACCAAAAATCCTCGGGTATCGTATTTCCGAAAGAGATAGTAAAAAGGAAGATGTAACTTTCGTAAAATATAACCAAACACGAAGTTTTTACGAAGAAGTATCCTCGAAGATTCAAACCAAACTAACCAAGCTCGACCGTTCCGTAATTACCACGCATACACGCTGTCCGGTCGCTGCGTAGCAACCAAGTCCGAGCCAAAGCTCGGTCGCTACGAAGCGACCGAGCTCGAGTCAAAGCTCGGTCGCTAC
>NC_027755.1:7432698-7432939 GCF_000695525.1 Brassica oleracea var. oleracea
AGGGTATTGAGTTCCCACATGCTTTGTGCGACACATGAGCATCAGTCAGCATCCTACCTAGGGTTATGGCAGACCATCTGGGTCTGCAGGTGGAGCCTTGCAAGGAATTATTCACCTTCGTGGATTGTTCTCAGAGGAGCTTAGGAGGGATTGTGAGAGACCTAGAGGTGCAGATTGGTAATGTCCTAGTTCCAGTTGATTTCCATGTCTTGGATATCAAGCTAAACTGGAACTCTTCTCT
>NC_027755.1:7432945-7437171 GCF_000695525.1 Brassica oleracea var. oleracea
AACAGTAGGAGCAGTATGCAACCTGCAAACAAACCAGTTGTGTCTGACGCTCATAGATCCTCATGTCCACTACAACCCTATTCTAGTCAAGAAGCAACAGACGTCCTCCAGAAGAATCACTGATCCAGGAATCATTGTAGCATGCCACTGTGGAGCTGAGTACGAGACATAATACTCGGTGTCGATCGAAACTCACACTGCAACATTGATCGACAGAGCCCACCAGAAATCGACCGACATACCAAGAGAAGAATCGGTCGACGGTAGTCCAGAAGATTGGGAGACCGACTACTACAACCCTACTGTGGCAGCATACACCAGACACAACATGCATACGGAGGAGTATGATGAAGATTATGAGGAGGAACGAGCTACATAGTACAGAGCAATTCTTGATGAGGAAGACAAACTTCTACATCATTCCTCCTGGAAGAGGAATGCACTATCGATCGACAGAACATTCTCGACGTCGATCGAGAATCAACCTCATCATACAAACCGAAAACGATTATCGACCGACATTGCCTACTACCCATCGATCGACACTGGAATCGACCGTGTGCGAGAAGGAGACTACTCGATTGGGAGTTGGGCAGATGATTACCATCACGAAAGCTATGCAGTAGAAACGGAAATTCATGAGCCCAGAGCAGATGAACTTCATGAAGGTTTCACATATGAGGAACTTCCCAACATGCAAAGACGTGATGAAGTAGATCAACATCAAGCAGAAACTACTGAGGAAAGAACACGTTTCAGCCATTTTATCGACAGAACTATCCGCCCATCGATCGACGAAAGGCCTCCATCATCGATCGACATCCGTCCTAAACCAAAACCCACTGTAAGCGAAAACCCTAATTTTGATAACCAGTATCTAACACCAGACAAATTTGGTATTTTTCAGGGATCCAGACGGCTATGCAAGGACAATAGATGGACGTGCACTGCAGATAATCTCTTCATGCAACAACGCACCGTCCCAGCACATCCGCAGAGGGTTACAACAGAGTTCTATGACGCAGCTGGTAGCAAAGACAATCGCTTCAAGCAGAAGATTCGACATCACACTCGACCGCCGATCGACGTTGACGTCCCACCATCAATCAACAGACGTCCAGAATTCGGCAGAAGAGCCTTGGACCTTTTTGGAACCAGAAAATTCTACTGGGAAGAGAAGGATGAGTATGGAGTCTACAGAGATGATCAGAGATGTGCAAGAGATATGGATGGACACATCATCAACGTGTCCAAGGGGGATATCAGAAAGTTAATGGAAAGAGGTTCGAGAGATGAGCACAACTACATATGTCTTCCAGAACATGCTAGCTCATTCACACAGACCAAGCTGGTGCCAGAGATCTACACCAAGGATGAAATCAATGAGATGTTTTATCGAGTTTGTGGAGCCCAAGAAAAGAATGAAGTTGATTTCCAGATGAAGCTTGATGGTGTTTACTATCCACTGAATGATAGCATCAGTTGGTTGACCACATGCACGGAGGAGATGAGGCAAGACATAGCCAAGATCCAGTGTGCGGCCGACAAACATCGATCACCATCTATCAACATACACCACCCAGAATCGATCGACAGACAACACTCAACATCGAATGACGACGACCCAAAGAACTCACACCCGATGAAGGCTCAACCAGATTTTCACACCAGAGCAGAGATTGTACAGTTGGTAGAAGAGATCTACAGAACTCTAGAAACTACAGAAGAGAGGATTGATAGGAGATGTGTTGACATCTATTTCCCAATGGATCTTAGCATTAGTGATTTGACTTCCAAGATAGAAGCAATACAAGGGGAATTAGTGGAGATTCAGAGTTACATCGCCCGTCGACCTGAAGCATCAACATCGATCTATAGACGCAACAATAGATCGACCGACATTCTTAGACAGACGTCGGTCGACGACTCTACAAACCGAGGCAGGATAGTACCAAAGGTGACATCAGACATGTCTGATACACACAACCAGGGAGAGGAGATCTTAGCCGACACATACGCGACACTCAGAAGACATCAGTTCAACCTTGAGAATCTTGGAGATAGATTGCAGAAGATGGAAAATACAACTGCAGCAATGAAGGAAAAATGACACAGAGGGGATGAAGCAATGCGAGACTTCACTGGTACATGGTTCAACAAGCGCAGAGAAGAGATGGACACTTGTTTTCCAGCAAGTTCCAGCTTTCAAAAAATACTAGCCAAATCACCTCCAAAGTCAAGTTAAATGACTATAAAAAAGCGCTGAGTGGGACACAACCCACTACTAGGTAATATTTAATTGGTTTTATTAATCTAGTATTTATGTTGGTTTTCATTTATTTATTGCAGGTCATATAAAAAATACAAAAGATCCGAGTAGACGATAGCCGTGAGTATCGACCGACGAAACACTGCCGACTGCAGACATCGACCGACAGAAGATCACCTGCCGCGACCGATATCAACACCTTTACATCAGTCGACATCCATTCCGGTCTGGTATATCGTTCTAACTTGTTACATTGAGTCCTTATGATTTAGTTATCACCATAACTCCGACTGAATTTACATTGAGGACAGTATAGTTTAAGTATGGGGGGAGGTTTACTGATAGTAGTTATTTATGAGTCTTATTAAAGTGTTTAAAAAAAGAGTTTTTATTGAGTCTTTTTTTGTCAACTTATTACTGGGCCACAACGGGCCGGCCCAGTTGGCCCATCAGCCTCACTGCAGGAGGCGCGGGTCGAACCCGAGATGCATGGGAGATTGACGTGGTACGCAGACCACCTGTCCTAGAAGCTCCCGGCAAAGTTTTTATTGAGTCAAGAAGGGGATAATGAACTTATTAGATTTTTGCTTGTTATCTAACCACTCTTTAGCACCATTCCAGACTTAGTGATTGCAGATTGTACTAAAGATACTAAAGTGGATCAACCTGTCAACTATTCACATTTGCTAAAATTGTTTGAAGGAACCAAAGCTAACCTCCAACACTAAACTTGACACAAATGCTTGTAATGGGGCTTGGTATACATGTGATCGGATTCTTCAAACAAGTCTGAAAGGTAAAGCCTTGTGTAGATAGATTTATCTCCCTCTCTCTCTCTATTTTTCGAAATATAGATTAAGAAAAATTATTATTATTATTATTATTATTATTATATATTTATTGTCTATTAGAGATTTATTATGAAGGGATTCGAACATGACTTGGTGGCTACAACCATTAAGGCTTGCTTCATAAGAATTCTATAGGTAAAGGATTAGAACAGGACTTGGTGGCTATAACCATTAAGGTTTGCTTCACAAATAATCCTAGGATATAGGTCAAAAAGAAGTGAACAGGATTTGGTGGCAACCACCATTAAGTCTTGATTCATGGAAGCCTGTCCAATCTTGGTCAATGATCTTGCAATATAAGCAGACTTTGACTGAGAGAGAAAATTAGTAGAGAGAGAGAGAGGATAGGAACTAATGTTTACCTGCAGGTCCAGGTACTTGTTTGAAAATCCTTGCATCATGTGATCGATACTCCCAAGGTAAAGCCTGAACTTTTATGTATGCTAAGAAATGAGGTTGGTAGAGGGGAATGTCAGACAAGATTTGCTAAGTTGTTGGTTAGGTGAATTTGGTTGCTAAGCTAGGATATGGTATAATGTGCTTTTGTGATTAGGACTTCTTAGATGTGGATTGCAAAATTGTAGAGGTAATGATTCTAAGTTTTAAATCATGTGAGTCCCTGCTGTTTTCAAACCTCTTTCAGAGAGATGTGGGAACCGAAATTCGCACTGTCGATTTCCGTTTAAATAAGGAAACTAGAAAAACCCTTATTTCCCAGAGGTCCCGGATATCTGCTAATACCACATGCCAAGCAATCAGAACACAATAATGACAACGATAAAGTATAAGAAATCGAAAAGAGAGCAAAGTAGATCTTATTCCGAATTCGCGTTTGAGCGTTACAACAAGGTAAGAGCCTGGGCTACGAGAGCTGTCGGCGAGATTCCTAGTACTAAAACCCTAAGACGGCAATAACCTAGTTGAGTCGCAGCTCGAATAACAAAAACAGAAATATGCCTAATTGCTCTAAGTGCTATGTTTTCTCTGAGAAAAGTCCTCCCCATGCCTCTCGCCTAGGACTCCTTTTATATTGGCTCCTAGGTCGGTTTACACTTTTCATCTTCTGCCCTTAAGCCGCCATAGCATAAAAAATGGAGATATTCCAT
>NC_027755.1:7437187-7437366 GCF_000695525.1 Brassica oleracea var. oleracea
GTATTTATCCGCGGAAACTTGACATTTATCTTTCCTTGCGAACCAAGCGTAAACCGTCATGCGGCTTACGGGCTGTTGGTAAAGAAATCGAAAGTTGGGCCTCGAGTCATGTCTTAGGTCCCTTTGGGCCGCCTTCTAACTCGAAGCGTTTATTACGGCTTCTTTCGATAAAGAGTGAA
>NC_027755.1:7437464-7437736 GCF_000695525.1 Brassica oleracea var. oleracea
GAGCTCGGTCGCTATGTAGCGACCGAGCAGACAAACGCTCGGTCGCTACGTAGCGACCGAGCTTTGGCTCGAGCTCGGTCGCTACGTAGCGACCCTTTTCGAGCTCTTGTCCGATGTCTTGTATTTCATCCGCAAAGCTTTTCGTAAGGAAGAAATCTATTTTAAAAAAGAATTTGTCGAAGAAAGTTTTTCGTTTTCTTCTTCGGGGATTTGGACGTTAACTTCGTCATAACCGTTTTCGACCCCAACAGTTAGCCCCCCAGCTCGTTAGG
>NC_027755.1:7437904-7439005 GCF_000695525.1 Brassica oleracea var. oleracea
CTGAAAAATTCTTTCTTGTTTCTCTTTCTCTCTATCATTTCCTTCTTGATAAAAAAAGAAAAACAGAGATGTCGAGTACGAAGAGGAGTTCGAAGAAAGGGTCCTTGCCCGCGAACTTTTCTGAAGAGCTTCGAGTGCCGAAGATGGAATCCGTTCCTCATTCGGTAGACCCAGCTGAGAACGAGGCATGGTAGGTGGCGTGTTACGGTTTGATCACGCCTCCCTAGAAATCGTTCCCGGTCATGAACCGTGGCCCGGTGGAGGAAGGTGCACCAAGTAGGAGTACTAGCGAATTCCTCGAGGTCATGCGGTCGTTCTACCATATTTCGGATGCAGTAGAGTTCAGGGTTCCTCGTCAAGGAGAGCGTGCTAGTAGTCCCCCGGAGGGTTACTTTACTTGTTACGAAGCATTCGTAGTGCGCTGTCGTTTGTGGTTCCCGATTCCCGAAATTATCGTCCGTGTGTTGATTGTTTCGGGTTGGCGATAAGCCAACTGAATCCTCTTGGCATCCAGCACCTCATTGGAGTCCTGATCTTGAGCTACGAGCATGGTCTCTCCCTCACCGTCGATCACTTCGAAGCGCTTCTTCGGTTACAGATCATCAAGGATACGGACACGTACAGGCTGGTTCCTCGGAACTTCATGTTAGTGGTAAAGGGGTTTACTTCTAACTGCAACTCGTGGAAGAAGTTTTTCTTCTTCGTTCGTGTAGACGCCGCGTCCGTTGAGGAAAGTTGTATCCCATTGTTCCGGAGGTTGCCGAACGATCGTCCTTTCATCAATCCTCTTGCTCCGTTTCATGAGGACATTATTGCGGTGAGGGATCTACTCAGGAACGGTCCTTTTTTCTCGACTTCCTTTACGCCGAAGAGAGTTCGAAAGGCGCTGAGGTTTGTGCATCCTAGTCCTGCTTTGGGCGGAGAAACAAGGAGTGATTCCGAGCCTGATGACCAAGGTCCCGACGCTGCTCCCACGATTGCGACGGGGCTGAACTCTTCGAAGGGGAAAGATATTTACCTCAGTGACATGGAGCTTTCGGTGGACGATTGCATGCTTCCAGGATGGGATCCGGACCTTGCTTTCGGCGATGGAAGCGGTAC
>NC_027755.1:7439055-7440148 GCF_000695525.1 Brassica oleracea var. oleracea
GTGGACGATTGCATGCTTCCAGGATGGGATCCGGACCTTGCTTTCGACGATGGAAGCGGTACGAGCGAGGTACCTATTCCGGACTTCGATGATTTCTTCGCTGGTCTTCCGTCGGGCTTTGATGCTCCTCCGGCCATGAACGATTCGGGGAGGCCGAAAGTCGTCGCAGAAGGATCTCGTATCATCAACGGGGTATAAGCTTTAAGAATTTTGATGATCGTTATTATTATTATTTTTTTCTTATAACGTGTCAATCGGTTTTACAGGGCTTGAACTTGCTTGGAGCGGCCATTGAGGCGAGCCATATAAAGGCCATGATTTACCGCTTTAAAGAGGAGAAGGCGGAAAAGGATCTTGCTCGCATGCGAGACGAGATGTTGGCGCGAGATGCTCAACTCGCTCGTGATCATGCCAGGGCTGTTCGTAGGGCGGAACGGAAGGACAAGAGGGAAATTGTCAAGGTGATGAAGACTTGCGCCTCTCAATTCCAGGTTGAGTACGGGAACCTCAAGGACGCTTTCAACTCACTGGGCGACTTTCGTGAGTGTCGCGGCTCAGTCGGGAGCCTTTGGAAGACGCGGGCGGATGACTACGGAGTTAATGAAAGGTGGCATGAAGGATCATGCTCACGCTGAGACGCTCATTTCTCCGATCGATGGGAAGATTCAGGGATTCTGGGATCCCATCCCGGTTTCTTCTGATACCGTAGAAACCACGACTGATTTTGCCGGTGACGATGAGGAAGTGAACTATCCCGCGGATGCATTCGGAGCTTCCTTATCCGGGAATTTTAACTTTGATCTGTGAGTGTTTGACGGGAAGAATTTTTTCCCTTATCTAGTATTTTGTGGCCAAGTGTGGCCTTTGTTCATATATGTCCGGCCGAGTGTGGCCTTCGAACTTTGTATGGGCCTGTTTTGGCCGTTTTTATTTTTATCGGGACTGGCCGTTGGTGGCTTTGAACCCCTACCGCTATGCGGTTTATATAATGGATGTTTATTTGAGTTACTTTGTTTAGAGTGGGTTTGAAGTAAACATGAGTTGTCATCTCATATTTAACTTCGTTGAGGCGTTCAATCTGTTAGTTTGTTCG
>NC_027755.1:7440336-7441333 GCF_000695525.1 Brassica oleracea var. oleracea
TTTCCTGTTGCGATTTCTACCTGATTCGTACCGATTTAAAGTCCACGATAGGTTCTCGGCTTATACGACATGTATGGCATGAACCGATCATCTTTCCAGAGACAATTTTTAAGCCAACTGGAAGTGCTAGACCAAAATTTTAGATTTTTTTGTAGCGCGCTTTCGTCATTGTGTTGGACGTTTGAAGATCAAAAGAGTGATCAGGTTGCGTTTGTTTAGGACGGCTGATGTGTTCGTCGGGGCCAATCGACGAACGGAGTGTGAGACTTGTAGTGGTCGCGTTCGGAAAATTTGTTCGTATCATCTTGATTTTTAACTTAGTTATTTCGAAGACTATACTTATATTTTCAGTGGTGAAGAGAGATTGTTTCGCGATTTTGGGCCGTAAGAGGCTGCTGACAAGAGTATTAACGTTTGTAGATTTTCTAAGCGCGTTCTGAGACTTTTGCGTTAATTGAAGCGCAAGTGTCTTAAAAAGGAGCGACGCATATTGTAGTAAAAAACTTCGAAATCTCAAAAAAACTCGATTACAATAACGCATTTTTTCCTATGTGGGAGTATACGAGTATACGCACCCACTCCCCCCCCCCCTTTTTAGAGAGGGGGATAGCTGAACTCGTCTTTCGACGAGCTGCCTACGTACCTCTTTCGAGGATCAAGCCATCTCGTAGTTCTATTTTATGCCGTGAGCGTTTTCTCTCGGCGATTGTTGCCGTGCTGACCGCCTTGATCGTGATGACCGTGGCCGGATCAGCGTTCTCTTCTGGATGTTCCGGTTGAGTCGTAGTGTCGGCTTCGGACTCATGCCGAGTTTCGACACCCGAAGCGTTTGCGTCAGCAGACGATGTTAAATCGTCTTTTCTTGAAACTTTTTTGGTCGAAGATTTACCTATCTTCATGCGTTTGCGATTTACCGTTGCAGAGGTCGTCATCGGCCTTAACTTGTGCTATGCGAGGAAGCACAGTCGCGACTGTTTCTGACATCCCCAGATAGCTG
>NC_027755.1:7441480-7442813 GCF_000695525.1 Brassica oleracea var. oleracea
TCTCCTTGGCCATGACTGGTAGCTGAATCGACCCGAGGGTCATCGATACTTCGCCTGAAAAGCCTGTGAGCGGTTTCGGCGTTGGAGTTACTTCTCCGAATTCGATGCTCATCCGATTGAGAGTGTCGCGGAAGATTACATTGACCGTGCTTCCCATGTCAATGAGCACTCTTCCGACTTCCAGATATCGTATGACGAGGTCTATGACGAGCCGATCGCAGTGAGGTTGATCGATCCCGCCGGCTTCCTCCTTCGTGAAGGTGATTGAGCAATTCTGAGCATCTCGGGTAGGAGACCATGTAGGTCAGTTTGCGCCCGACTCCGCCTTTTGCTGGTAAGCCTTGATGGCCGAAACCGTATCGTTGCAGAATTGCGATCCTCCAATGATCATGTTGACTCTGCGATGATTGTTATCGTTCCCCTTGTCGTCTGGCCTCCTGCCGCGTTTATCCCCAGATTGGTTTCTTTGAGGAGATCTCTCCGCGGGAGAATTTATGTCCGGCTTCGAGGGGCGATCGGTTTCCAGGATGAGATCTTTCATGCTGGTCACTTCCGAGAGCTCTCCAACTAGTAGCCTCGCGGCCAGCCTTGCTCCCAAGACTTTGCAGTTAGTCGTGGAGTGACCTCGGGACTGGTGGAACTCGCAGAAGGTGTTTTCATCATATCCTTGATTGCGAGTCCACGTATTTCCCGTGGTTCGGCCCTGGTCTGAGCCGATCTCGTAATTGTGTGCTCCTTGGAGTTCTTCCCCCTCGTGATGGTCATACTTGTCGTTACGAGGGTTCTTTTTCCTTGTTTTTGGGTCTACATCTTTCGAGGATGATCTCGCCGAATTATGTTTTTGCGATAAGATTTTTCGTTTCTTCCTCGATCATGATGAAGTCTGTCGCCTTGTGGATCATTTTCTGAATTTTGACTTGTACCAGAGCGCCTTTCTGTGCGCATCGATGGCCACCTTGTCGCTTATCCCGCTGACCCTGGGCATTACCAACTTGAATCGGCTGATGAACTCGCAGAGGGGTTCGTCTTCCCTCTGGGACAGACTCCAGAGATCGACATCGGAAGTTTCTCTATCTATGAACATAGAGTATTGCTTGAGAAATTCCGATGCGAGCTGTCGGAAACTTCCGATAGAATTTTGCTTAAGGCGCGCGAACCATTCGAGGGCTGCTCTTTCTAGATTCTCGACAAACAGGCGGCAGTAGCCGGCGTCTCTTTCGTCGTCCTTCAGCCTCGCTCTTCCTATCATGATGTGGAAAGCCTGAAGGTGCGCTCTCGCATCGGTCGTACCATCATACTTCGGTACTTTGATTTTTCCTGGATCGGATACCCT